>NW_026737251.1:0-46000 GCF_949786415.1 Peromyscus eremicus | reverse complement strand
AGTTCAATTCTTCTTAGGAATCTGACAAAAACAGTAGATCCTCTTCAGTCCAATACACTGTACTTGCTGGGAACAGACGCCAGTGCTATTTGTCCTGTGTATGGCAATGGCAGCGCAATAGTGACTCTTCTTACCATAAAACAACTCTTGCATGTAGGACTAGAAACTGCATGTGATTCAACTCCATTTAGGACTGGGAAACAAACGCTAGCTCGCCTTACAAGAAACACACTCTGCTTTTGAGAAAAGAGCATTCTTCTACTCTACTGTGTTTCCTATATGGCCAGAACAGTGAGCTTGGTCAGAACAAAAGAACTGTGCTTCCTACACACACGGGCCATAACTAGTTCAACTCTGCTTAGGAAACTGACAAGAACAGTAGCTCCTCTTCAGTCCGAAACACTGTACTTGCTGGGAACAGACGTGAGTGCTATTTGCACTGTGTATGGCATTGGGAGCACAATAGTGACTTTCCTTACCAGAAAACAACTCTTGCTCATAGGACCAGAAACTGCATGGGATTCAACTCCATTTAGGACTGGGATACAAATGCTAGCTAGCCTTCCATGAAACACACTCTGCTTTTGAGAAAAGAGCACTCTTCTACTCTACTGTGCTTCCTATGGGGTCCGAACAGTGAGCTTGCTCAGAACAAAAGAACTGTGCTTCCTACACACACGGGCCATATCTAGTTCAACTCTGCTTAGGAAACTGAGAAGAACAGTAGCTCCTCTTCAGTCCAATACACTGTACTTGCTGGGAACAGACGGGAGTGCTATTTACACTGTTTATGGCAATGGGAGCGCAATAGTGACTTTCCTTACCAGAAAACAACTCTTGCTCGTAGGACCACAAACTGCATGTGATTCAACGCGATTTAGGACTGGGAAACAAATGCTAGCTCGCCTTACAAGAAACACACTCTGCTTTAGAAAAAGAGCACTCTTCTACTCTACTGTGTTTCCTACAGGGCCAGAACAGTGAACTTGCTCAGAACAAAAGAACTGTGCTTCCTACACGGGCCATATCTAGTTCAACTCTGCTTAGATAACTGACAAGAACAGTAGATCCTCTTCAGTCCAATACACTGTACTTGCTGGGAACAGACGCCAGTGCTATTTGCACTGTGTATGGCATTTGGAGCACAATAGTGACTCGTCTTACCAGAAAACAACTCTTGCTCATAGAACAAAAAACTGCATGTGACTCAACTCCATTTAGGACTGGGAAACAAACTCTAGCTTGCTTTACAAGAAACACACTCTGCTTTTGAGAAAAGAGCACTCATCTACTCTACTGTGCTTCCTATAGGGCCAAAACAGTGAGCTTGCTCAAAACAAAAAAACTGTGCTTCCTACACACACGGCCATATCTAGTTCAAGTCTGCTTAGGAACCTGACAAGAACAGTAGATGCTCTTCAGTCCAATACACTGTACTTGCTGGGAACAGACGCGAGTGATATTTGCACAGTGTATGGCAATGGGAGCGCAATGTGACTTTCCTTACCAGAAAACAACTCTTGTTCGTAGGACCTGAAACTGCTTGTGATTCAACTCCATTTAGGACTAGGAAACAAACGCTAGCTTGCCTTACAAGAAACACACTCTGCTTTAGAGAAAAGAGCACTCTTCTACTCTACTGTGTTTCCTATAGGGTCCGAACAGTGAGCTTGCTCAGAACAAAAGAACTGTGCTTCCTACACACACGGCCATATCTAGTTCAAGTCTGCTTAGGAACCTGACAAGAACAGTAGATCCTGTTCAGTCCAATACACTGTACTTGCTGGGAACAGACGCCAGTGCTATTTGTCATGTGTATGGCAATGGCAGCGCAATAGTGACTCTTCTTACCAGGAAACAACTCTTGCTCGTGGACCAGAAACTGCATGTGATTCTAGTCCATTTAGGACTGGGAAACAAACTCTAGCTCGCTTTACAAGAAACACACTCTGCTTTTGAGAAAAGAGCACTCCTCTACTCTACTGTGTTTCCCATAGGGCCAGAACAGTGAGCTTGCTCAGAAAAAAAGAACTGTGCTTCCTACACACACGGGCCATATCTAGTTCAACTCTGCTTTGGAATCTGAGAAGAACAGTAGCGACTCTTCAGTCCAATACACTGACTTGCTGGGAACAGATGGGAGGGCTATTTGCACTGTGTATGGCAATGGGAGCACAATAGTGACTTTCCTTACCAGAAAACAACTCTTGCTCGTAGGAACACAAACTGCATGTGATTCCACTCCATTGAGGAATGGGAAACAAACGCTAGCTCGCCTTAAAAGAAACACACTCTGCTTTTGAGAAAAAAGCACTCTTCTACTCTACTGTGTTTCCTATGGGGTCCGAACAGTGAGCTTGCTCAGAAAAAAAAACTGTGCTTCCTACACACACAGCCATATCTAGTTCAAGTCTGCTTAGGAACCTGACAGGAACAGTAGATCCTCTTCAGCCCAATACACTGTACTTGCTGCGAACAGATGTCAGTGCTATTTGTCCTGTGTATGGCAATGGCAGTGCAATAGTGACTATTCTTACCATAAAACAACTCTTGCTCGTAGTACCAGAAACTGCATGGGATTCAACTCCATTTAGGACTGCGAAACAAACGCTAGCACGCCTTACAAGAAATACACTCTGCTTTAGAGAAAAGAGCACTCTTCTACTCTACTGTGTTTCCTATGGGGTCCAAACAGTAAGCTTGCAAAGAACAAAAAAACTGTGCTTCCGACAAACACGGATCATATCTAGTTCAACTCTGCTTAGGAAACTGACAAGAACAGTAGCACCTATCCAGTCCAATACACTGTACTTGCTGGGAACAGACGCGAGTGCTATTTGCACTGTGTATGGCAAAGGGAGCGCAATGTGACTTTCCTTACCAGAAAAGAACTCTTGATCGTAGGACCTGAAACTGCATGTGTTTCAACTCCATTTAGGACTAGGAAACAAACGCTAGCTCGCCTTACAAGAAACACACTCCGCTTTTGAGAAAAGAGCACTCTTCTACTCTACTGTGTTTCCTATAGGGCCAGAACAGTGACTTGCTCAGAACATAAGAACTGTGCTTCCTACACACACGGGCCATATCTACTTCAACTCTTCTTAGGAAACTGACAAGAACAGTAGCTCCTTTTCAGTCCCATACACTGTACTTGCTGGGAACAGACGCGAGTGCTATTTGCACTGTGTATGCAATGGGAGCACAATAGTGACTTTCCTTACCAGAAAACAACTCTTGCTCGTAGGACCAGAAACTGCATGTGATTCAACTCAATTTAGGACTTGGAAACAAATGCTAGCTCGCCTTACAAGAAACACACTCTGCTTTTGAGAAAAGAGCACTCTTCTACTCTACTGTGATTCCTATAGGGTCCGAACAGTGAGCTTGCTCAGAAAAAAAAACTGTGCTTCCTACACACACGGGCCATATCTAGTTCAACTCTGCTTAGGAAACTGACAAGAACAGTAGCTCCTCTTCAGTCCAATACACTTTACTTGCGGGGAACAGACGCGAGTGCTATTTGCACTGTGTATGGCAATTGGAGCACAATAGTGACTCGTCTTACCAGAAAAAAACTCTTGCTCGTAGGACAAAAAACTGCATGTGACTCAACTCCATTTAAGACTGGGAAACAAACGCTAGCTCGCCTTACAAGAAACACACTCTGCTTTAGAGAAAAGAGCCCTCTTCTACTCTACTGTGTTTCCTATAGTGCCAGAACAGTGAGCTTGCTCAGAACATAAGAACTGTGCTTCCTACACACACGGGCCATATCGAGTTCAACTATGCTTAGGAACCTGACAAGAACAGTAGCTCCTCTTCATTCCAATACACTGTACTTGCTGGGAACAGACGCATGTGCTATTTGCACTGTGTATGGCAATGGGAGTGCAATAGTGACTTTCCTTACCAGAAAACAACTCTTGTTCATAGGACCAGAAACTGCATGTGATTCCACTCCATTTAGGACTGGAAACAAACGCAAGCACGCCTTACAAGAAACACACTCTGCTTTTGAGAAAAGAACACTCTTCTACTCTACTGTGCTTCCTATGGGGTCCGAACAGTGAGCTTGCTCAGAACAAAAGAACTGTGCTTCGTTCACATGACCATATCTAATTCAATTCTGTTTAGGAACCTGACAAGAACAGTAGATTCTCTTCAGTCCAATATACTGTATTGCTGGGACCAGACGCCAGTGCTATTTGTCCTGTGTATGGCAATGGCAGCGCAATAGTGACTCTTCTTACCATAAAACAACTCTTGTTCATAGGACCAGAAACTGCAAGTGTTTCAACTCCATTTAGGACTGGGAAACAAAAGCTAGCTCACCTTACAAGAAACACACTCTGCTTTACAGAAAAGAGCACTCTTCTACTCTACTGTGCTTCCTAGGGGGTCTGAACAGTGAGCTTGCTCAGAAGAAATGAACTGTGCTTCCTACACACACGGGCCATATCTAGTTCAACTCTGCTTAGGAAACTGACAAGAACAGTAGATCCTCTTCAGGCCAATACACTGTACTGGCAGGGAACAGACGCGAGTGCTATTTGCACTGTGTATGGCAATTGGAGCCCAATAGTGACTAGTCTTACCAGAAAACAACTCTTGCTCGTAGGACAAAAAACTGCGTGTGACTCAACTCCATTTAGGACTGGGAAACAAATGCTAGCTCGACGTCCAAGAAACACACTCTGCTTTTGAGAAAAGAGCACTCTTCTACTCTACTGTGTTTCTTAAGTGTTCCGAAAAGTGAGATTGCTCAGAACAAAAAAACTGTGCTTCCTACACACACGGCCATATCTAGTTCAAGTCTGCTTAGGAACCTGACAAGAACAGTAGATCCTCTTCAGTCCAATACAGTGTACTTGCTGGGAACAGACGCCAAAGCTATTCGTCCTGTGTATGGCAATGGCAGCGCAATAGTGACTCTTCTTACCAGCAAAAACTCTTGCTCATAGGACCAGAAACTGCATGTGATTCCACTCCATTTAGGACTGGTAATCAAATGCTAGCTCGAATTACAAGAAACACACTCTGCTTTTGAGAAAAGAGCACTCTTCTACTCTACTGTGTTTCCTATAGGGCCAGAACAGTGAGCTTGCTCAGAACAAAAGAACTGTGCTTCCTACACACATGGCCATTTCTAGTTCAATTCTGCTTAGGAACCTGAAAGAACAGTAGATCCTCTTCAGTCCAATACACTGTACTTGCTGGGAACAGACGCCAGTGCTCTTTGTCCTGTATATGGCAATTGGAGCACAATAGTGACTTTCCTTACCATAAAACAACTCTTGCTCGTAGGACCAGAAACTGCATGTATTTCAACTCCATTTAGGACTGGGAAACAAACGATAGCTCGCCTTACAAGAAACACACTCTGCTTTAGAGAAAAGAGCACTCATCTACTCTACTGTTTTTCCCTATAGGGCCAGAACAGTGAGCTTGCTCAGAAAAAAAAACTGTGCTTCCTACACACACGGGCCATATCTAGTTCAACTCTGCTTAGGAAACTGACAAGAACAGTAGCTCCTCTTCAGTCCGATACACTGTACTTGCTGGGAACAGACGCCAGTGCTATTTGCACTGTGGATGGCATGGGAGTACAATAGTGACTTTCCTTACCAGGAAACAACTCTTGCTCGTAGGACCAGAAACTGCATATGATTCAACTCCATTTAGGACTGAGAAACATAAGCTAGCTTGCCTTCCATGAAACACACTCTGCTTTTGAGAAAAGAGCACTCTTCTACTCTACTGTGTTTCCTTTGGGGTACGAACAGTGAGCTTGCTCAGAACAAAAGAACTGTGCTGCCTACACACACGGGCCATATCTAGTTCAACTCTGCTTAGGAAACTGACAAGAACAGTAGCTCCTCTTCAGTCTGATACACTGTACTTGCTGGGAACAGACGTGAGTGCTATTTGTACCGTGTATGGCATTTGGAGCGCAACAGTCACTCTTCTTACCAGAAAACAACTCTTGCTTGTAGGACCAAAATCTGCATGTGACTCAACTCCATTTAGGACTGGGAAACAAACGCGAGCTCGTCTTACAAGAAACACACTCTGCTTTTAAGAAAAGTGCACTCTTCTACTCTACTGTGTTTCCTATAGGGCCAGTACAGTGAGCTTGCTCAGAACAAAAGAACTGTGCTGCCTACACACACGGGCCATATCTAGTTCAACTCTGCTTAGGAAACTGACAAGAACAGTAGCTCCTCTTCAGTCCGATACACTGTAATTTCTGGGAACAGACGCGAGTGCTATTTGCCCTGTGTATGGCAATGGGAGCACAATAGTGACTTTCCTTACCAGAAAACAACTCTTGCTCGTAGGACCAGAAACTGCATGTGATTCAACTCCATTTAGGACTGGGAAATAAATGCTAGCTCGCCTTACCTGAAACACACTCTGCTTTTGAGAAAAGAGCACTCTTCTACTCTACTGTGTTTCCTATGGGATCCAAACAGTGAGCTTGCTCAGAACAAAAGACTGTGCTTCCTACACACACGGGCCATATCTCGATCAAATCTGCTTAGGAAACTGACAAGAACAGTAGCTCCTCTTCAGTCCGATACACTGTACTTGCTGGGAACAGACACGAGTGCTATTTGCACTGTGTTTTCCAATGGGAGCACAATAGTGACTTCCTTACCAGAAAACAACTCTTGCTCATAAGACCAGAAACTGCATGTGATTCAACTCCATTTAGGACTGGGAAACAAACGCTAGCTCGCCTTACAAGAAACCCACTCTGCTTTTGAGAAAAGAGCACTGTTCTACTCTACTGTATTTCCTATAGGGCCAGAACAGTGAGCTTGCTGAGACAAAAGAACTGTGCTACCTACACACACGGCCATATCTAGTTCAACTCTGCTTAGGAAACTGACAAGAACAGTAGCTCCTATTCAGTCCAATACACTGTACTTGCTGGGAACAGACGCGAGTGCTATTTGCACTGTGTTTGTCACTATGAGCACAACAGTGACTTTCCTTACCAGAAAACAACTCTTGCTCATTAGACCAGAAACTGCCTGTGATTGAACTCCATTTAGGACTAGGAAACAAATGCTAGCTCGCCTTACAAGAAACCCACTCTGCTTTTGAGAAAATAGCACTCTTCTACTCTACTGTGTTTCCTATGAGGTCCGAACAGTGAGCTTGCTCAGAACAAAAAAACCGTGCTTCTTACACACACCGCCATACCTAGTTCAATTCTGATTAGGAACCTGACAAGAACAGTAGATCCTCTTCAGTCCAATACACTGTGCTTGCTGGGAACAGACGCCAGTGCTATTTGCCCTGTGTATGAAAATGGGAGCACAATAGTGACTCGTCTTACCAGAAAACAACTCTTGCTCGTAGGACCAGAAACTGCATGTGATTCAACTCCATTTAGGACTGGGAAACAAACTCTAGCTCGCCTTACAAGAAACACACTCTGCTTTAGAGAAAAGAGCACTCTTCTACTCTACTGTGTTTCCCATAGGGCCAGAACAGTGAGCTTGCTCAGAACAAAAAACTGTGCTTCCTACACACAGACCATATCTAGTTCAACTTTACTTAGGAAACTGACAAGAACAGTAGCTCCTCTTTAGTCCGATACACTGTAATTTCTGGGAACAGACGCGAGTGCTATTTGCACTGTGTATGGCAATGGGAGCGCAATAGTGACTTTCCTTACCAGAAAACAACTCTTGCTCGTAGGACCAGAAACTGCATGTGATTCAACTCCATTTAGGACTGGGAAATAAATGCTAGCTCGCCTTACCTGAAACACACTCTGCTTTTGAGAAAAGAGCACTCTTCTACTCTTCTGTGTTTCCTATGTGGTACAAACAGTGAGCTTGCTCAGAACAAAAGAACTGTGCTTCCTACACACACGGGCCATATCTCGATCAAATCTGCTTAGGCAACTGACAAGAACAGTAGCTCCTCTTCAGTCTGATACACTGTACTTGCTGGGAACAGACACGAGTGCTATTTGCACTGTGTTTTCCAAGGGGAGCACAATAGTGACTTCCTTACCAGAAAACAACTCTTGCTCATAAGACCAGAAACTGCATGTGATTCAACTCCATTTAGGACTGGGAAAAAAATGCTAGCTCGCCTTTCAAGAAACACACTCTGCTTTTGAGAAAAGAGCACTGTTCTACTCTACTGTATTTCCTATAGGGCCAGAACAGTGAGCTTGCTGAGACAAAAGAACTGTGCTACCTACACACACGGCCATATCTAGTTCAACTCTGCTTAGGAAACTGACAAGAACAGTAGCTCCTATTCAGTCCAATACACTGTACTTGCTGGGAACAGACGCGAGTGCTCTTTGCACTGTGTATGGGAATTGGAGTGCAATAGCGACTCTTCTTAACAGAAAACAACTCTTGCTCGTAGGACCAAAAACTGCATGTGACTCAACTCCATTTAGGACTGGGAAACAAACGCGAGCTCGCCTTACAAGAAACACACTCTGCTTTAGAGAAAAGAGCACTCTTCTACTCTACTGTGTTGCCTATAGGGCCAGAACGGTGAGCTTGCTCAGAACAAAAGAACTGTGCTTCCTACACACACGGGCCATATCTAGTTCAACTCTGCTTAGGAACCTGACAAGAACAGAAGATCCTCTTCAGTCCAATACACTGTACATGCTGGGAATAGACGCCAGTGCTATTTGCCCTGTGAATGACAATGAGAGCACAATAGTGACTCTTCTTACCAGAAAACAACTCTTGCTCGTAGGACCAGAAACTGCATGTGATTCAACTCCATTTAGGACTGGGAAACAAACGCTAGCTCGGCTCGTCTTCCAAGAAACACACTCTGCTTTTGAGAAAAGAGCACTCTTCTACTCTACTGTGTTTCCAATGGGGTCCAAACAGTGAGCTTGCTCAGAACAAAAGAACTGTGCTTCCTACACACATGGAACATATCTAGTGCAACTGTGCTGTGGAAACTGACAAGAACAGTAGATCCTCTTCAGTCCAATACACTGTACATGCTGAGAACAGACGCCAGTGCTATTTCCCTGTGTATGACAATGGGAGCACAATAGTGACTCTTCTTACCAGAAAACAACTTTTGCTCGCAGTACCAGAAACTGCATGTGATTCAACTCCATTTAGGACTGGGAAACAAACGCTAGCTCGCCTTACAAGAAAAACACTCTGCTTTTGAGAAAAGAGCACTCTTCTACTCTACTGTGTTTCCTATAGGGCCAGAACAGTGAGCTTGCTGAGAACAAAAGAACTGTGCTTCCTACACACACGGACCATATCTAGTTCAACTCTGCTTAGGAAACTGACAAGAACAGTAGCTCCTATTCAGTACAACACACTGTACTTGCTGGGAATAGACGCGAGTGCTATTTGCACTGTGTATGGCAATTGGAGCACAATAGTGACTCGTCTTTGCAGAAAACAACTCTTGCTCGTAGGACAAAAAACTGCATGTGACTCAACTCTATTTAGGACTGGGAAAGAAACGCTAGCTCGCCTTCCAAGGAACACACTCTGCTTTTGAGAAAAGAGCACTCTTCTACTCTATCTTTTCCTATGTGTTCCGAACAGTGAGCTTGCTCAGAGCAAAAAAGCTGTGCTTCCTACAAACACGGCCATATTTAGTTCAAGTCTGCTTAGGAACCTGACAGAACAGTAGATCCTCTTCAGTCCGATACACTGTACTTGCTGGGAACAGACGGGAGGGCTATTTGCACTGTGTATCTCAATGGGAGCGCAATAGTGACTTTCCTTACCAGAAAACAACTCTTGCTCGTAGGACCAGAAACTGCATGTGATTCAACGTCAATTAGGACTGGGAAACACATGCTAGCTCGCCTTACAAGAAACACATTCTGCTTTTGAGAAAAGAGCACTCTTCTATTCTACTGTATTTCCTATGGGGTCCGAACAGTGAGTTTGCTCAGAACAAAGAACTGTGTTTCCTACACACACGGGCCATATCTAGTTCAACTCTGGTTAGGAAACTGACAAGAGCAGTAGCTCCTCTTCAGTCCAATACACTGTACTTTTGGGGAACAGACGCGTGTGCTATTTGCACTGTGTATGGCAATTGGAGCACAATAGTGACTCGTCTTACCAGAAAACAGCTCTTGCTCGTAGGACAAAAAAACTGCATGTGACTCAACTCCATTTAGGACTGGGAAACAAACGCTAGCTCGCCTTACAAGAAACACACTCTGCTTTTGAGAAAAGAGCACTCTTCTACTCTACTGTGTTTCCTATTGGGTCTGAACAGTGAGCTTGCTCAGAACAAAAGAACTGTGCTTCCTACACACACGGCCATAACTAGTTCAATTCTGCTTAGGAACCTGACAAGAACAGTAGATCCTCTTCAGTCCAATACACTGTACTTCCTGGGAACAGACACCAGTGCTATTTGTCCTGTGTATGGCAATGGCAGCGCAATAGTGACTCTTCTTACCATAAAACAACTCTTGCTTGTAGGACTAGAAACTGCATGTGATTCAACTCCATTTAGGACTGGGAAACAAAAGCTAGCTCACCTTACAAGAAACACACTCTGCTTTAGAGAAAAGAGCACTCTTCTACTCTACTGTGTTTCCTATAGGGCCAGAACAGTGAGCTTGCTCAGAACAAAAGAACTGTGCTTCCTACACACGGGCCATATCTAGTTCAACTCTGTTTAGGAAACTGACAAGAACAGTAGCTCCTCTTCAGTCCGATACACTGTACTTGGTGGGAACAAAAGCGAGTGCTATTTGCACTGTGTATGGCAATGGGAACGCAATAGTGACTTTCTTTACCAGAAAACAACTCTTGCTCGTAGGACCAGAAACTGCATGTGATTCAACTCCATTTAGGACTGGGAAACACATGCTAGCTCGCCTTACATGAAACACACTCTGCTTTTGAGAAAAGAGCACTCTTCTACTCTACTGTGCTTCCTATGGGGTCCGAACAGTGAGCTTGCTCAGAACAAAAAAACTGTGCTTCCTACACACACGGGCCATATCTAGTTCAATTCTGCTTAGGAAACTGAGAAGAACAGTAGCTCCTCTTCAGTCCAATACACTGTACTTGCTGGGAACAGACAGGAGGGCTAATTGCACTGTGTATGGCAATGGGAGCGCAATAGTTACTTTCCTTACCAGAAAACAACTCTTGCTCCTAGGACCAGAAACTGCATGTGACTCAACTCCATTTAGGACTGGGAAACAAACGCTAGCTCGCCTTACAAGAAACACACTCTGCTTTTGAGAAAAGAGCAATCTTCTACTCTACTGTGTTTCCTATGGGGTCCGAACAGTGAGCCTGCTCGGAACAAAAGAACTGTGCTTCCTACATACACGGCCATATCTAGTTCATTTCTGCTTAGGAACCTGAGAAGAACAGTAGATTCTATTCAGTCAAATACACTGTACATGCTGGGAACCGACGCCAGTGCTATTTGCCCTGTGTATGACAATGGGAGTGCAATAGTGACTCTTCTTACCAGAAAACAACTCTTGCTTGTAGGATCAGAAACTGCATGTGATTCAACTCCATTTAGGACTGGGAAAAAAAACGCTAGCTCTCCTTGCAAGAAACACACTCTGCTTTTGAGAAAAGAGCACTCTTCTACTCTACTGTGTTTCCTATAGGGCCAGAACAGTGAGATTGCACAGAAAAAAAGAAGTGTGCTTCCTACACACACGGCCATATCTAGTTCAATTCAGCTTAGGAAACTGACAAGAACAGTATACCCTCCAGTCAAATACACTGCACATGCTGGGAACAGGCACCAGTGCTATTTGCCCTGTGTATGACAATGGGAGCGCAATAGTGACTCTTCTTACCAGAAAACAACTCTTGCTCGTAGGACCAAAAACTGCAAGTGACTCAACTCCATTTAGGACTGGGAAAGAAACGCTAGCTCGCTTTACAAGAAACACACTCTGCTTTTGAGAAAAGAGCACTCTTCTACTCTACTGTGTTTCCTATAGTTCCAGAACAGTGAACTTGCTCAGAAAAAAAGAACTGTGCTTCCTACACACACGACCATATCTAGTTCAATTCTGCTTAGGAACCTGACAAGAACAGTAGATTCTCTTCAGTCAAATACACTGTGCATGCTGGGAACAGGCACCAGTGCTATTTGCCCTGTGTATGAAAATGGGAGCGCAATAGTGACTCTTCTTACCAGAAAACAACTCTTGCTCGTAGGACCAGAAACTGCAAGTGACTCAACTCCATTTAGGACTGGGAAAGAAACGCTAGCTCGCCTTACAAGAAACACACTCTGCTTTTGAGAAAAGAGCACTCATCTACTCTACTGGGTTTCCTATGGGGTCCAAACAGTGAGCTTGCTCAGAACAAAAGAACTGTGCTTCCTACACACATGGGCCATATCTAATTCAACTTTGCTTAGGTTACTGACAAGAACAGTAGCTCCTCTTCAGTCTAATACACTGTACTTGCTGGGAAGAGACGCGAGTGCTATTTGTACTCTCTATGGCAATGGGAGCGCAATAGTGACTCTTCTTACCAGAAAAATCTCTTGCTCGTAGGACCAGAAACTGCACGGGATTCAATTACATTTCTGACTGGGAAACAAACACTAGCTCACCTTTCAATAAACACACTCTGCTTTTGAGAAAAGAGCACTCTTCTACTCTACTGTGTTTCCAATGGGGTCCAAACAGTGAACTTGCTCAGAACAAAAGAACTGTGCTTCCTACACACGGGCCATATCTAGTTCAATTCTGCGTAGGAACCTGACAAGAACAGTAGATTCTCTTCAGTCCAATACACTCTACTTCCTGGGATCAGATGCCAGTGCTATTTGCCCTGTGTATGACAATGGGAGCGCAATAGTGACTCTTCTTACCATAAAACAACTCTTGCTCGTAGGACCAGAAACTGCATGTGATTCAACTCCATTTAGGACTGGGAAACAAACTCTAGCTCGCTTTACAAGAAACACACTCTGCTATTGAGAAAAGAGCACTCTTCTACTCTACTGTGTTTCCTATAGGGCCAGAACAGTGAGCTTGCTCAGAACAAAAGAACTGTGCTTCCTACAAACACGGGCCATATCTAGTTCAACTCTGCTTAGGAAACTGACAAGAGCAGTAGCTCCTCTTCAGTCCAATACACTGTACTTTTGGGGAACAGACGCGTGTGCTATTTGCACTGAGTATGGCAATTGGAGCACAATAGTGACTCGTCTTACCAGAAAACAGCTCTTGCTCGTAGGACAAAAAAACTGCATGTGACTCAACTCCATTTAGGACTGGGAAACAAACGCTAGCTCGCCTTACAAGAAACACACTCTGCTTTTGAGAAAAGAGCACTCTTCTACTCTACTGTGTTTCCTATTGGGTCTGAACAGTGAGCTTGCTCAGAACAAAAGAACTGTGCTTCCTACACACACGGCCATAACTAGTTCAATTCTGCTTAGGAACCTGACAAGAACAGTAGATCCTCTTCAGTCCAATACACTGTACTTCCTGGGAACAGACACCAGTGCTATTTGTCCTGTGTATGGCAATGGCAGCGCAATAGTGACTCTTCTTACCATAAAACAACTCTTGCTTGTAGGACTAGAAACTGCATGTGATTCAACTCCATTTAGGACTGGGAAACAAAAGCTAGCTCACCTTACAAGAAACACACTCTGCTTTAGAGAAAAGAGCACTCTTCTACTCTACTGTGTTTCCTATAGGGCCAGAACAGTGAGCTTGCTCAGAACAAAAGAACTGTGCTTCCTACACACGGGCCATATCTAGTTCAACTCTGTTTAGGAAACTGACAAGAACAGTAGCTCCTCTTCAGTCCGATACACTGTACTTGGTGGGAACAAAAGCGAGTGCTATTTGCACTGTGTATGGCAATGGGAACGCAATAGTGACTTTCTTTACCAGAAAACAACTCTTGCTCGTAGGACCAGAAACTGCATGTGATTCAACTCCATTTAGGACTGGGAAACACATGCTAGCTCGCCTTACATGAAACACACTCTGCTTTTGAGAAAAGAGCACTCTTCTACTCTACTGTGCTTCCTATGGGGTCCGAACAGTGAGCTTGCTCAGAACAAAAAAACTGTGCTTCCTACACACACGGGCCATATCTAGTTCAATTCTGCTTAGGAAACTGAGAAGAACAGTAGCTCCTCTTCAGTCCAATACACTGTACTTGCTGGGAACAGACAGGAGGGCTAATTGCACTGTGTATGGCAATGGGAGCGCAATAGTTACTTTCCTTACCAGAAAACAACTCTTGCTCCTAGGACCAGAAACTGCATGTGACTCAACTCCATTTAGGACTGGGAAACAAACGCTAGCTCGCCTTACAAGAAACACACTCTGCTTTTGAGAAAAGAGCAATCTTCTACTCTACTGTGTTTCCTATGGGGTCCGAACAGTGAGCCTGCTCGGAACAAAAGAACTGTGCTTCCTACATACACGGCCATATCTAGTTCATTTCTGCTTAGGAACCTGAGAAGAACAGTAGATTCTATTCAGTCAAATACACTGT
Organism: Peromyscus eremicus; assembly: GCF_949786415.1. Classification (NCBI taxonomy): domain Eukaryota; kingdom Metazoa; phylum Chordata; class Mammalia; order Rodentia; family Cricetidae; genus Peromyscus; species Peromyscus eremicus. Next base: position 31,499 of record NW_026737251.1, on the reverse strand, counting down.
ACATGCTGGGAACCGACGCCAGTGCTATTTGCCCTGTGTATGACAATGGGAGTGCAATAGTGACTCTTCTTACCAGAAAACAACTCTTGCTTGTAGGATCAGAAACTGCATGTGATTCAACTCCATTTAGGACTGGGAAAAAAAACGCTAGCTCTCCTTGCAAGAAACACACTCTGCTTTTGAGAAAAGAGCACTCTTCTACTCTACTGTGTTTCCTATAGGGCCAGAACAGTGAGATTGCACAGAAAAAAAGAAGTGTGCTTCCTACACACACGGCCATATCTAGTTCAATTCAGCTTAGGAAACTGACAAGAACAGTATACCCTCCAGTCAAATACACTGCACATGCTGGGAACAGGCACCAGTGCTATTTGCCCTGTGTATGACAATGGGAGCGCAATAGTGACTCTTCTTACCAGAAAACAACTCTTGCTCGTAGGACCAAAAACTGCAAGTGACTCAACTCCATTTAGGACTGGGAAAGAAACGCTAGCTCGCTTTACAAGAAACACACTCTGCTTTTGAGAAAAGAGCACTCTTCTACTCTACTGTGTTTCCTATAGTTCCAGAACAGTGAACTTGCTCAGAAAAAAAGAACTGTGCTTCCTACACACACGACCATATCTAGTTCAATTCTGCTTAGGAACCTGACAAGAACAGTAGATTCTCTTCAGTCAAATACACTGTGCATGCTGGGAACAGGCACCAGTGCTATTTGCCCTGTGTATGAAAATGGGAGCGCAATAGTGACTCTTCTTACCAGAAAACAACTCTTGCTCGTAGGACCAGAAACTGCAAGTGACTCAACTCCATTTAGGACTGGGAAAGAAACGCTAGCTCGCCTTACAAGAAACACACTCTGCTTTTGAGAAAAGAGCACTCATCTACTCTACTGGGTTTCCTATGGGGTCCAAACAGTGAGCTTGCTCAGAACAAAAGAACTGTGCTTCCTACACACATGGGCCATATCTAATTCAACTTTGCTTAGGTTACTGACAAGAACAGTAGCTCCTCTTCAGTCTAATACACTGTACTTGCTGGGAAGAGACGCGAGTGCTATTTGTACTCTCTATGGCAATGGGAGCGCAATAGTGACTCTTCTTACCAGAAAAATCTCTTGCACGTAGGACCAGAAACTGCACGGGATTCAATTCCATTTCTGACTGGGAAACAAACACTAGCTCACCTTTCAATAAACACACTCTGCTTTTGAGAAAAGAGCACTCTTCTACTCTACTGTGTTTCCAATGGGGTCCAAACAGTGAACTTGCTCAGAACAAAAGAACTGTGCTTCCTACACACGGGCCATATCTAGTTCAATTCTGCGTAGGAACCTGACAAGAACAGTAGATTCTCTTCAGTCCAATACACTGTACTTCCTGGGATCAGATGCCAGTGCTATTTGCCCTGTGTATGACAATGGGAGCGCAATAGTGACTCTTCTTACCATAAAACAACTCTTGCTCGTAGGACCAGAAACTGCATGTGATTCAACTCCATTTAGGACTGGGAAACAAACTCTAGCTCGCTTTACAAGAAACACACTCTGCTATTGAGAAAAGAGCACTCTTCTACTCTACTGTGTTTCCTATAGGGCCAGAACAGTGAGCTTGCTCAGAACAAAAGAACTGTGCTTCCTACACACGGGCCATATCTAGTTCAACTCTGGTTAGGAAACTGACAAGAGCAGTAGCTCCTCTTCAGTCCAATACACTGTACTTTTGGGGAACAGACGCGTGTGCTATTTGCACTGTGTATGGCAATTGGAGCACAATAGTGACTCGTCTTACCAGAAAACAGCTCTTGCTCGTAGGACAAAAAAACTGCATGTGACTCAACTCCATTTAGGACTGGGAAACAAACGCTAGCTCGCCTTACAAGAAACACACTCTGCTTTTGAGAAAAGAGCACTCTTCTACTCTACTGTGTTTCCTATTGGGTCTGAACAGTGAGCTTGCTCAGAACAAAAGAACTGTGCTTCCTACACACACGGCCATAACTAGTTCAATTCTGCTTAGGAACCTGACAAGAACAGTAGATCCTCTTCAGTCCAATACACTGTACTTCCTGGGAACAGACACCAGTGCTATTTGTCCTGTGTATGGCAATGGCAGCGCAATAGTGACTCTTCTTACCATAAAACAACTCTTGCTTGTAGGACTAGAAACTGCATGTGATTCAACTCCATTTAGGACTGGGAAACAAAAGCTGGCTCACCTTACAAGAAACACACTGTGCTTTAGAGAAAAGAGCACTCTTCTACTCTACTGTGTTTCCTATAGGGCCAGAACAGTGAGCTTGCTCAGAACAAAAGAACTGTGCTTCCTACACACGGGCCATATCTAGTTCAACTCTGTTTAGGAAACTGACAAGAACAGTAGCTCCTCTTCAGTCCGATACACTGTACTTGGTGGGAACAAAAGCGAGTGCTATTTGCACTGTGTATGGCAATGGGAACGCAATAGTGACTTTCTTTACCAGAAAACAACTCTTGCTCGTAGGACCAGAAACTGCATGTGATTCAACTCCATTTAGGACTGGGAAACACATGCTAGCTCGCCTTACATGAAACACACTCTGCTTTTGAGAAAAGAGCACTCTTCTACTCTACTGTGCTTCCTATGGGGTCCGAACAGTGAGCTTGCTCAGAACAAAAAAACTGTGCTTCCTACACACACGGGCCATATCTAGTTCAATTCTGCTTAGGAAACTGAGAAGAACAGTAGCTCCTCTTCAGTCCAATACACTGTACTTGCTGGGAACAGACAGGAGGGCTAATTGCACTGTGTATGGCAATGGGAGCGCAATAGTTACTTTCCTTACCAGAAAACAACTCTTGCTCCTAGGACCAGAAACTGCATGTGACTCAACTCCATTTAGGACTGGGAAACAAACGCTAGCTCGCCTTACAAGAAACACACTCTGCTTTTGAGAAAAGAGCAATCTTCTACTCTACTGTGTTTCCTATGGGGTCCGAACAGTGAGCCTGCTCGGAACAAAAGAACTGTGCTTCCTACATACACGGCCATATCTAGTTCATTTCTGCTTAGGAACCTGAGAAGAACAGTAGATTCTATTCAGTCAAATACACTGTACATGCTGGGAACCGACGCCAGTGCTATTTGCCCTGTGTATGACAATGGGAGTGCAATAGTGACTCTTCTTACCAGAAAACAACTCTTGCTTGTAGGATCAGAAACTGCATGTGATTCAACTCCATTTAGGACTGGGAAAAAAAACGCTAGCTCTCCTTGCAAGAAACACACTCTGCTTTTGAGAAAAGAGCACTCTTCTACTCTACTGTGTTTCCTATAGGGCCAGAACAGTGAGATTGCACAGAAAAAAAGAAGTGTGCTTCCTACACACACGGCCATATCTAGTTCAATTCAGCTTAGGAAACTGACAAGAACAGTATACCCTCCAGTCAAATACACTGCACATGCTGGGAACAGGCACCAGTGCTATTTGCCCTGTGTATGACAATGGGAGCGCAATAGTGACTCTTCTTACCAGAAAACAACTCTTGCTTGTAGGACCAAAAACTGCAAGTGACTCAACTCCATTTAGGACTGGGAAAGAAACGCTAGCTCGCTTTACAAGAAACACACTCTGCTTTTGAGAAAAGAGCACTCTTCTACTCTACTGTGTTTCCTATAGTTCCAGAACAGTGAACTTGCTCAGAAAAAAAGAACTGTGCTTCCTACACACACGACCACATCTAGTTCAATTCTGCTTAGGAACCTGACAAGAACAGTAGATTCTCTTCAGTCAAATACACTGTGCATGCTGGGAACAGGCACCAGTGCTATTTGCCCTGTGTATGAAAATGGGAGCGCAATAGTGACTCTTCTTACCAGAAAACAACTCTTGCTCGTAGGACCAGAAACTGCAAGTGACTCAACTCCATTTAGGACTGGGAAAGAAACGCTAGCTCGCCTTACAAGAAACACACTCTGCTTTTGAGAAAAGAGCACTCATCTACTCTACTGGGTTTCCTATGGGGTCCAAACAGTGAGCTTGCTCAGAACAAAAGAACTGTGCTTCCTACACACATGGGCCATATCTAATTCAACTTTGCTTAGGTTACTGACAAGAACAGTAGCTCCTCTTCAGTCTAATACACTGTACTTGCTGGGAAGAGACGCGAGTGCTATTTGTACTCTCTATGGCAATGGGAGCGCAATAGGGACTCTTCTTACCAGAAAAATCTCTTGCTCGTAGGACCAGAAACTGCACGGGATTCAATTCCATTTCTGACTGGGAAACAAACACTAGCTCACCTTTCAATAAACACACTCTGCTTTTGAGAAAAGAGCACTCTTCTACTCTACTGTGTTTCCAATGGGGTCCAAACAGTGAACTTGCTCAGAACAAAAGAACTGTGCTTCCTACACACGGGCCATATCTAGTTCAATTCTGCGTAGGAACCTGACAAGAACAGTAGATTCTCTTCAGTCCAATACACTGTACTTCCTGGGATCAGATGCCAGTGCTATTTGCCCTGTGTATGACAATGGGAGCGCAATAGTGACTCTTCTTACCATAAAACAACTCTTGCTCGTAGGACCAGAAACTGCATGTGATTCAACTCCATTTAGGACTGGGAAACAAACTCTAGCTCGCTTTACAAGAAACACACTCTGCTATTGAGAAAAGAGCACTCTTCTACTCTACTGTGTTTCCTATAGGGCTAGAAGAGTGAGCTTCCTCAGAACATACGAAATGTGCTTCCTACACACACGGGCCATATCTAGTTCAACTCTGCTTAGGAAACTGACAAGAACAGTAGCTCCTATTCAGTCCAATACACTGTACTTGCTGGGAAAAGACGCGAGTGCTATTTGCCTTGTGCAGGGCAATGGGAGCGCAATAGTGACTTTCCTTACTAGAAAACAACTCTTCTTCGTAGGACCAGAAACTGCATGTGATTCAACTCCATTTAACTAGGAAACAAACGCTAGCTCGCCTTACAAAAACACAATCTGCTTTTGAGAAAAGAGCACGCTTCTGCTCTACTGTTTTTCCTATAGGGCCAGAACAGTGAGCTTGATCAGAACATAAGAACTGTGCTTCCTACACACACGGGCCATATCATGTTCAACTCTGCTTAGGAAACTGACAAGAACAGTAGCTCCTCTTCAGTCCGATACACTGTACTTGCTGGGAACAGACGCGAGAGCTATTTACACTGTGTATGGCAAGGGGAGTGCAATAGTGACTTTCCTTACCAGAAAACAACTCTTGCTCTTAGGACCAGAAACTGCATGTGATTCAACTCCATTTAGGACTGGGAAACAAACGCTAGCTTGCCTTACAAGAAACACACTCTGCTTTTGACAAAAGAGCACTCTTCTACTCTACTGTGTTTCCTATGGTGTCCGAACAGTAATCTTGCTCAGAACAAAAGAACTGTGCTTCCTACAGACACAGCCATATCTAGTTCAATTCTGCTTAGGAACCTGACAAGAACAGTAGATCTTCTTCAGTCCAATACACTGTACTTGCTGGGAACAGACGCCAGTGCTATTTGTCCTGTGTATGGCAATGGCAGCACAATAGTGACTCTTCCTACCAGAAAACAACTCTTGCTCGTAGGACTAGAAACTGCATGTGATTCAACTCCATTTAGGACTGGAAAACAAACGTTAGCTCGCCTTACAAGAAACACACTCTGCGTTAGAGAAAAGAGCACTCTTCTACTCTACTGTGTTTCCTATATGGCCAGAACAGTGAGCTTGGTCAGAATAAAAGAACTGTGCTTCCTACACACGGGCCATAACTAGTTCAACTCTGCTTAGGAAACTGACAAGAACAGTAGCTCCTCTTCAGTCCGAAACACTGTACTTGCTGGGAACAGACGCGAGTGCTATTTGCACTGTGTATGTCAATGGGAGCGCAATAGTGACTTTCCTTACCAGAAAACATCTCTTGCTCATAGGACCAGAAACTGTATGTGGTTCAACTCCTCTTAGGACTGGGATACAAATGCTAGCTCGCCTTCCATGAAACACACTCTGCTTTTGAGAAAAGAGCACTCTTCTACTCTACTGTGCTTCCTATGGGGTCCGAACAGTGAGCTTGCTCAGAACAAAAGAACTGTGCTTCCTACAAACACGGGCCATATCTAGTTCAACTCTGCTTAGGAAACTGAGAAGAACAGTAGCTCCTCTTCAGTCCAATACACTGTACTTTCGGGGAACAGACGCGAGTGCTATTTGCACTGTGTATGGCAATTGGAGCACAATAGTGACTCGTCTTACCAGAAAACAACTCTTGCTCGTAGGACAAAAAAATTCATGTGACTCAACTCCATTTAGGACTGGGAAACAAAAGCTAGCTAGCCTTACAAGAAACACACTCTGCTTTTGAGAAAAGAGCACTCTTCTACTCTACTGTGTTTCCTATTGGGTCTGAACAGTGAGCTTGCTCAGAACAAAAGAACTGTGCTTCCTACACACACGGCCATATCTAGTTCAATTCTTCTTAGGAATCTGACAAAAACAGTAGATCCTCTTCAGTCCAATACACTGTACTTGCTGGGAACAGACGCCAGTGCTATTTGTCCTGTGTATGGCAATGGCAGCGCAATAGTGACTCTTCTTACCATAAAACAACTCTTGCATGTAGGACTAGAAACTGCATGTGATTCAACTCCATTTAGGACTGGGAAACAAACGCTAGCTCGCCTTACAAGAAACACACTCTGCTTTTGAGAAAAGAGCACTCTTCTACTCTACTGTGTTTCCTATATGGCCAGAACAGTGAGCTTGGTCAGAACAAAAGAACTGTGCTTCCTACACACACGGGCCATAACTAGTTCAACTCTGCTTAGGAAACTGACAAGAACAGTAGCTCCTCTTCAGTCCGAAACACTGTACTTGCTGGGAACAGACGTGAGTGCTATTTGCACTGTGTATGGCATTGGGAGCACAATAGTGACTTTCCTTACCAGAAAACAACTCTTGCTCATAGGACCAGAAACTGCATGGGATTCAACTCCATTTAGGACTGGGATACAAATGCTAGCTAGCCTTCCATGAAACACACTCTGCTTTTGAGAAAAAAGCACTGTTCTACTCTACTGTGCTTCCTATGGGGTCCGAACAGTGAGCTTGCTCAGAACAAAAGAACTGTGCTTCCTACACACACGGGCCATATCTAGTTCAACTCTGCTTAGGAAACTGAGAAGAACAGTAGCTCCTCTTCAGTCCAATACACTGTACTTGCTGGGAACAGACGGGAGTGCTATTTACACTGTTTATGGCAATGGGAGCGCAATAGTGACTTTCCTTACCAGAAAACAACTCTTGCTCGTAGGACCACAAACTGCATGTGATTCAACGCGATTTAGGACTGGGAAACAAATGCTAGCTCGCCTTACAAGAAACACACTCTGCTTTAGAAAAAGAGCACTCTTCTACTCTACTGTGTTTCCTACAGGGCCAGAACAGTGAACTTGCTCAGAACAAAAGAACTGTGCTTCCTACACGGGCCATATCTAGTTCAAATCTGCTTAGATAACTGACAAGAACAGTAGATCCTCTTCAGTCCAATACACTGTACTTGCTGGGAACAGACGCCAGTGCTATTTGCACTGTGTATGGCATTTGGAGCACAATAGTGACTCGTTTACCAGAAAACAACTCTTGCTCATAGAACAAAAAACTGCATGTGACTCAACTCCATTTAGGACTGGGAAACAAACTCTAGCTTGCTTTACAAGAAACACACTCTGCTTTTGAGAAAAGAGCACTCATCTACTCTACTGTGCTTCCTATAGGGCCAAAACAGTGAGCTTGCTCAAAACAAAAAAAAACTGTGCTTCCTACACACACGGCCATATCTAGTTCAAGTCTGCTTAGGAACCTGACAAGAACAGTAGATGCTCTTCAGTCCAATACACTGTACTTGCTGGGAACAGACGCGAGTGATATTTGCACAGTGTATGGCAATGGGAGCGCAATGTGACTTTCCTTACCAGAAAACAACTCTTGTTCGTAGGACCTGAAACTGCTTGTGATTCAACTCCATTTAGGACTAGGAAACAAACGCTAGCTTGCCTTACAAGAAACACACTCTGCTTTAGAGAAAAGAGCACTCTTCTACTCTACTGTGTTTCCTATAGGGTCCGAACAGTGAGCTTGCTCAGAACAAAAGAACTGTGCTTCCTACACACACGGCCATATCTAGTTCAAGTCTGCTTAGGAACCTGACAAGAACAGTAGATCCTGTTCAGTCCAATACACTGTACTTGCTGGGAACAGACGCCAGTGCTATTTGTCCTGTGTATGGCAATGTCAGCGCAATAGTGACTCTTCTTACCAGGAAACAACTCTTGCTTGTGGACCAGAAACTGCATGTGATTCAAGTCCATTTAGGACTGGGAAACAAACTCTAGCTCGCTTTACAAGAAACACACTCTGCTTTTGAGAAAAGAGCACTCCTCTACTCTACTGTGTTTCCCATAGGGCCAGAACAGTGAGCTTGCTCAGAAAAAAAGAACTGTGCTTCCTACACACACGGGCCATATCTAGTTCAACTCTGCTTTGGAATCTGAGAAGAACAGTAGCGACTCTTCAGTCCAATACACTGACTTGCTGGGAACAGATGGGAGGGCTATTTGCACTGTGTATGGCAATGGGAGCACAATAGTGACTTTCCTTACCAGAAAACAACTCTTGCTCGTAGGAACACAAACTGCATGTGATTCCACTCCATTGAGGAATGGGAAACAAACGCTAGCTCGCCTTAAAAGAAACACACTCTGCTTTTGAGAAAAAAGCACTCTTCTACTCTACTGTGTTTCCTATGGGGTCCGAACAGTGAGCTTGCTCAGAAAAAAAAACTGTGCTTCCTACACACACAGCCATATCTAGTTCAAGTCTGCTTAGGAACCTGACAGGAACAGTAGATCCTCTTCAGCCCAATACACTGTACTTGCTGCGAACAGATGCCAGTGCTATTTGTCCTGTGTATGGCAATGGCAGTGCAATAGTGACTATTCTTACCATAAAACAACTCTTGCTCATAGTACCAGAAACTGCATGGGATTCAACTCCATTTAGGACTGCGAAACAAACGCTAGCACGCCTTACAAGAAATACACTCTGCTTTAGAGAAAAGAGCACTCTTCTACTCTACTGTGTTTCCTATGGGGTCCAAACAGTGAGCTTGCAAAGAACAAAAAAACTGTGCTTCCGACAAACACGAATCATATCTAGTTCAACTCTGCTTAGGAAACTGACAAGAACAGTAGCACCTATCCAGTCCAATACACTGTACTTGCTGGGAACAGACGCGAGTGCTATTTGCACTGTGTATGGCAAAGGGAGCGCAATGTGACTTTCCTTACCAGAAAAGAACTCTTGATCGTAGGACCTGAAACTGCATGTGATTCAACTCCATTTAGGACTAGGAAACAAACGCTAGCTCGCCTTACCAGAAACACACTCCGCTTTTGAGAAAAGAGCACTCTTCTACTCTACTGTGTTTCCTATAGGGCCAGAACAGTGACTTGCTCAGAACATAAGAACTGTGCTTCCTACACACACGGGCCATATCTACTTCAACTCTTCTTAGGAAACTGACAAGAACAGTAGCTCCTTTTCAGTCCCATACACTGTACTTGCTGGGAACAGACGCGAGTGCTATTTGCACTGTGTATGCAATGGGAGCGCAATAGTGACTTTCCTTACCAGAAAACAACTCTTGCTCGTAGGACCAGAAACTGCATGTGATTCAACTCAATTTAGGACTTGGAAACAAATGCTAGCTCGCCTTACAAGAAACACACTCTGCTTTTGAGAAAAGAGCACTCTTCTACTCTACTGTGATTCCTATAGGGTCCGAACAGTGAGCTTGCTCAGAAAAAAAAACTGTGCTTCCTACACACACGGGCCATATCTAGTTCAACTCTGCTTAGGAAACTGACAAGAACAGTAGCTCCTCTTCAGTCCAATACACTTTACTGGCGGGGAACAGACGCGAGTGCTATTTGCACTGTGTATGGCAATTGGAGCACAATAGTGACTCGTCTTACCAGAAAAAAACTCTTGCTCGTAGGACAAAAAACTGCATGTGACTCAACTCCATTTAAGACTGGGAAACAAACGCTAGCTCGCCTTACAAGAAACACACTCTGCTTTAGAGAAAAGAGCCCTCTTCTACTCTACTGTGTTTCCTATAGTGCCAGAACAGTGAGCTTGCTCAGAACATAAGAACTGTGCTTCCTACACACACGGACCATATCGAGTTCAACTATGCTTAGGAACCTGACAAGAACAGTAGCTCCTCTTCATTCCAATACACTGTACTTGCTGGGAACAGACGCATGTGCTATTTGCACTGTGTATGGCAATGGGAGCGCAATAGTGACTTTCCTTACCAGAAAACAACTCTTGTTCATAGGACCAGAAACTGCATGTGATTCCACTCCATTTAGGACTGGAAACAAACGCAAGCTCGCCTTACAAGAAACACACTCTGCTTTTGAGAAAAGAACACTCTTCTACTCTACTGTGCTTCCTATGGGGTCCGAACAGTGAGCTTGCTCAGAACAAAAGAACTGTGCTTCGTTCACACGACCATATCTAATTCAATTCTGTTTAGGAACCTGACAAGAACAGTAGATTCTCTTCAGTCCAATATACTGTATTGCTGGGAACAGACGCCAGTGCTATTTGTCTTGTGTATGGCAATGGCAGCGCAATAGTGACTCTTCTTACCATAAAACAACTCTTGTTCATAGGACCAGAAACTGCAAGTGTTTCAACTCCATTTAGGACTGGGAAACAAAAGCTAGCTCACCTTACAAGAAACACACTCTGCTTTACAGAAAAGAGCACTCTTCTACTCTACTGTGCTTCCTAGGGGGTCTGAACAGTGAGCTTGCTCAGAAGAAATGAACTGTGCTTCCTACACACACGGGCCATATCTAGTTCAACTCTGCTTAGGAAACTGACAAGAACAGTAGATCCTCTTCAGGCCAATACACTGTACTGGCAGGGAACAGACGCGAGTGCTATTTGCACTGTGTATGGCAATTGGAGCCCAATAGTGACTCGTCTTACCAGAAAACAACTCTTGCTCGTAGGACAAAAAACTGCATGTGACTCAACTCCATTTAGGACTGGGAAACAAATGCTAGCTCGACGTCCAAGAAACACACTCTGCTTTTGAGAAAAGAGCACTCTTCTACTCTACTGTGTTTCTTATGTGTTCCGAAAAGTGAGATTGCTCAGAACAAAAAAACTGTGCTTCCTACACACACGGCCATATCTAGTTCAAGTCTGCTTAGGAACCTGACAAGAACAGTAGATCCTCTACAGTCCAATACAGTGTACTTGCTGGGAACAGACGCCAAAGCTATTCGTCCTGTGTATGGCAATGGCAGCGCAATAGTGACTCTTCTTACCAGCAAAAACTCTTGCTCATAGGACCAGAAACTGCATGTGATTCCACTCCATTTAGGACTGGTAATCAAATGCTAGCTCGAATTACAAGAAACACACTCTGCTTTTGAGAAAAGAGCACTCTTCTACTCTACTGTGTTTCCTATAGGGCAGGAACAGTGAGCTTGCTCAGAACAAAAGAACTGTGCTTCCTACACACATGGCCATTTCTAGTTCAATTCTGCTTAGGAACCTGAAAGAACAGTAGATCCTCTTCAGTCCAATACACTGTACTTGCTGGGAACAGACGCCAGTGCTCTTTGTCCTGTATATGGCAATTGGAGCAAAATAGTGACTTTCCTTACCATAAAACAACTCTTGCTCGTAGGACCAGAAACTGCATGTGATTCAACTCCATTTAGGACTGGGAAACAAACGATAGCTTGCCTTACAAGAAACACACTCTGCTTTAGAGAAAAGAGCACTCATCTACTCTACTGTGTTTCCTATAGGGCCAGAACAGTGAGCTTGCTCAGAAAAAAAAACTGTGCTTCCTACACACACGGGCCATATCTAGTTCAACTCTGCTTAGGAAACTGACAAGAACAGTAGCTCCTCTTCAGTCCGATACACTGTACTTGCTGGGAACAGACGCCAGTGCTATTTGCACTGTGGATGGCATGGGAGTACAATAGTGACTTTCCTTACCAGGAAACAACTCTTGCTCGTAGGACCAGAAACTGCATATGATTCAACTCCATTTAGGACTGAGAAACATACGCTAGCTTGCCTTCCATGAAACACACTCTGCTTTTGAGAAAAGAGCACTCTTCTACTCTACTGTGTTTCCTTTGGGGTACGAACAGTGAGCTTGCTCAGAACAAAAGAACTGTGCTGCCTACACACACGGGCCATATCTAGTTCAACTCTGCTTAGGAAACTGACAAGAACAGTAGCTCCTCTTCAGTCCGATACACTGTACTTGCTGGGAACAGACGTGAGTGCTATTTGTACCGTGTATGGCATTTGGAGCGCAACAGTCACTCTTCTTACCAGAAAACAACTCTTGCTTGTAGGACCAAAATCTGCATGTGACTCAACTCCATTTAGGACTGGGAAACAAACGCGAGCTCGTCTTACAAGAAACACACTCTGCTTTTAAGAAAAGTGCACTCTTCTACTCTACTGTGTTTCCTATAGGGCCAGTACAGTGAGCTTGCTCAGAACAAAAGAATTGTGCTGCCTACACACACGGGCCATATCTAGTTCAACTCTGCTTAGGAAACTGACAAGAACAGTAGCTCCTCTTCAGTCCGATACACTGTAATTTCTGGGAACAGATGCGAGTGCTATTTGCCCTGTGTATGGCAATGGGAGCACAATAGTGACTTTCCTTACCAGAAAACAACTCTTGCTCGTAGGACCAGAAACTGCATGTGATTCAACTCCATTTAGGACTGGGAAATAAATGCTAGCTCGCCTTACCTGAAACACACTCTGCTTTTGAGAAAAGAGCACTCTTCTACTCTACTGTGTTTCCTATGTGGTACAAACAGTGAGCTTGCTCAGAACAAAAGACTGTGCTTCCTACACACACGGGCCATATCTCGATCAAATCTGCTTAGGAAACTGACAAGAACAGTAGCTCCTCTTCAGTCCGATACACTGTACTTGCTGGGAACAGACACGAGTGCTATTTGCACTGTGTTTTCCAATGGGAGCACAATAGTGACTTCCTTACCAGAAAACAACTCTTGCTCATAGAACCAGAAACTGCATGTGATTCAACTCCATTTAGGACTGGGAAACAAACGCTAGCTCGCCTTACAAGAAACCCACTCTGCTTTTGAGAAAAGAGCACTGTTCTAATCTACTGTATTTCCTATGGGGCCAGAACAGTGAGCTTGCTGAGACAAAAGAACTGTGCTACCTACACACACGGCCATATCTAGTTCAACTCTGCTTAGGAAACTGACAAGAACAGTAGCTCCTATTCAGACCAATACACTGTACTTGCTGGGAACAGACGCGAGTGCTATTTGCACTGAGTTTGTCACTATGAGCACAATAGTGACTTTCCTTACCAGAAAACAACTCTTGCTCATTAGACCGGAAACTGCCTGTGATTGAACTCCATTTAGGACTAGGAAACAAATGCTAGCTCGCCTTACAAGAAACCCACTCTGCTTTTGAGAAAATAGCACTCTTCTACTCTACTGTGTTTCCTATGAGGTCCGAACAGTGAGCTTGCTCAGAACAAAAAAACCGTGCTTCTTACACACACCGCCATACCTAGTTCAATTCTGATTAGGAACCTGACAAGAACAGTAGATCCTCTTCAGTCCAATACACTGTGCTTGCTGGGAACAGACGCCAGTGCTATTTGCCCTGTGTATGAAAATCGGAGCACAATAGTGACTCGTCTTACCAGAAAACAACTCTTGCTCGTAGGACCAGAAACTGCATGTGATTCAACTCCATTTAGGACTGGGAAACAAACTCTAGCTCGCCTTACAAGAAACACACTCTGCTTTAGAGAAAAGAGCATTCTTCTACTCTACTGTGTTTCCTATAGGGCCAGAACAGTGAGCTTGCTCAGAACAAAAAACTGTGCTTCCTACACACAGACCATATCTAGTTCAACTTTGCTTAGGAAACTGACAAGAACAGTAGCTCCTCTTTAGTCCGATACACTGTAATTTCTGGGAACAGACGCGAGTGCTATTTGCACTGTGTATGGCAATGGGAGCGCAATAGTGACTTTCCTTACCAGAAAACAACTCTTGCTCGTAGGACCAGAAACTGCATGTGATTCAACTCCATTTAGGACTGGGAAATAAATGCTAGCTCGCCTTACCTGAAACACACTCTGCTTTTGAGAAAAGAGCACTCTTCTACTCTTCTGTGTTTCCTATGTGGTACAAACAGTGAGCTTGCTCAGAACAAAAGAACTGTGCTTCCTACACACACGGGCCATATCTCGATCAAATCTGCTTAGGCAACTGACAAGAACAGTAGCTCCTCTTCAGTCTGATACACTGTACTTGCTGGGAACAGACACGAGTGCTATTTGCACTGTGTTTTCCAAGGGGAGCACAATAGTGACTTCCTTATCAGAAAACAACTCTTGCTCATAAGCCCAGAAACTGCATGTGATTCAACTCCATTTAGGACTGGGAAAAAAATGCTAGCTCGCCTTTCAAGAAACACACTCTGCTTTTGAGAAAAGAGCACTGTTCTACTCTACTGTATTTCCTATAGGGCCAGAACAGTGAGCTTGCTGAGACAAAAGAACTGTGCTACCTACACACACGGCCATATCTAGTTCAACTCTGCTTAGGAAACTGACAAGAACAGTAGCTCCTATTCAGTCCAATACACTGTACTTGCTGGGAACAGACGCGAGTGCTATTTGCACTGTGTATGGGAATTGGAGTGCAATAGCGACTCTTCTTAACAGAAAACAACTCTTGCTCGTAGGACCAAAAACTGCATGTGACTCAACTCCATTTAGGACTGGGAAACAAACGCGAGCTCGCCTTACAAGAAACACACTCTGCTTTAGAGAAAAGAGCACTCTTCTACTCTACTGTGTTGCCTATAGGGCCAGAACGGTGAGCTTGCTCAGAACAAAAGAACTGTGCTTCCTACACACACGGGCCATATCTAGTTCAACTCTGCTTAGGAACCTGACAAGAACAGTAGATCCTCTTCAGTCCAATACACTGTACATGCTGGGAATAGACGCCAGTGCTATTTGCCCTGTGAATGACAATGAGAGCACAATAGTGACTCTTCTTACCAGAAAACAACTCTTGCTCGTAGGACCAGAAACTGCATGTGATTCAACTCCATTTAGGACTGGGAAACAAACGCTAGCTCGGCTCGTCTTCCAAGAAACACACTTTGATTTTGAGAAAAGAGCACTCTTCTACTCTACTGTGTTTCCAATGGGGTCCAAACAGTGAGCTTGCTCAGAACAAAAGAACTGTGCTTCCTACACACATGGAACATATCTAGTGCAACTGTGCTGTGGAAACTGACAAGAACAGTAGATCCTCTTCAGTCCAATACACTGTACATGCTGAGAACAGACGCCAGTGCTATTTCCCTGTGTATGACAATGGGAGCACAATAGTGACTCTTCTTACCAGAAAACAACTTTTGCTCGCAGTACCAGGAACTGCATGTGATTCAACTCCATTTAGGACTGGGAAACAAACGCTAGCTCGCCTTACAAGAAAAACACTCTGCTTTTGAGAAAAGAGCACTCTTCTACTCTACTGTGTTTCCTATAGGGCCAGAACAGTGAGCTTGCTGAGAACAAAAGAACTGTGCTTCCTACACACACGGACCATATCTAGTTCAACTCTGCTTAGGAAACTGACAAGAACAGTAGCTCCTATTCAGTACAATACACTGTACTTGCTGGGAATAGACGCGAGTGCTATTTGCACTGTGTATGGCAATTGGAGCACAATAGTGACTCGTCTTACCAGAAAACAACTCTTGCTCGTAGGACAAAAAACTGCATGTGACTCAACTCCATTTAGGACTGGGAAACAAACGCTAGCTCGCCTTCCAAGGAACACACTCTGCTTTTGAGAAAAGAGCACTCTTCTACTCTTTCTTTTCCTATGTGTTCCGAACAGTGAGCTTGCTCAGAGCAAAAAAGCTGTGCTTCCTACAAACACGGCCATATTTAGTTCAAGTCTGCTTAGGAACCTGACAGAAGAGTAGATCCTCTTCAGTCCGATACACTGTACTTGCTGGGAACAGACGGGAGGGCTATTTGCACTGTATCTCAATGGGAGCGCAATAGTGACTTTCCTTACCAGAAAACAACTCTTGCTCGTAGGACCAGAAACTGCATGTGATTCAACGTCAATTAGGACTGGGAAACACACGCTAGCTCGCCTTACAAGAAACACATTCTGCTTTTGAGAAAAGAGCACTCTTCTATTCTACTGTATTTCCTATGGGGTCCGAACAGTGAGCTTGCTCAGAACAAAGAACTGTGTTTCCTACACACACGGGCCATATCTAGTTCAACTCTGCTTAGGAAACTGACAAGAGCAGTAGCTCCTCTTCAGTCCAATACACTGTACTTTTGGGGAACAGACGCGTGTGCTATTTGCACTGTGTATGGCAATTGGAGCACAATAGTGACTCGTCTTACCAGAAAACAGCTCTTGCTCGTAGGACAAAAAAACTGCATGTGACTCAACTCCATTTAGGACTGGGAAACAAACGCTAGCTCGCCTTACAAGAAACACACTCTGCTTTTGAGAAAAGAGCACTCTTCTACTCTACTGTGTTTCCTATTGGGTCTGAACAGTGAGCTTGCTCAGAACAAAAGAACTGTGCTTCCTACACACACGGCCATAACTAGTTCAATTCTGCTTAGGAACCTGACAAGAACAGTAGATCCTCTTCAGTCCAATACACTGTACTTCCTGGGAACAGACACCAGTGCTATTTGTCCTGTGTATGGCAATGGCAGCGCAATAGTGACTCTTCTTACCATAAAACAACTCTTGCTTGTAGGACTAGAAACTGCATGTGATTCAACTCCATTTAGGACTGGGAAACAAAAGCTAGCTCACCTTACAAGAAACACACTCTGCTTTAGAGAAAAGAGCACTCTTCTACTCTACTGTGTTTCCTATAGGGCCAGAACAGTGAGCTTGCTCAGAACAAAAGAACTGTGCTTCCTACACACGGGCCATATCTAGTTCAACTCTGTTTAGGAAACTGACAAGAACAGTAGCTCCTCTTCAGTCCGATACACTGTACTTGGTGGGAACAAAAGCGAGTGCTATTTGCACTGTGTATGGCAATGGGAACGCAATAGTGACTTTCTTTACCAGAAAACAACTCTTGCTCGTAGGACCAGAAACTGCATGTGATTCAACTCCATTTAGGACTGGGAAACACATGCTAGCTCGCCTTACATGAAACACACTCTGCTTTTGAGAAAAGAGCACTCTTCTACTCTACTGTGCTTCCTATGGGGTCCGAACAGTGAGCTTGCTCAGAACAAAAAAACTGTGCTTCCTACACACACGGGCCATATCTAGTTCAATTCTGCTTAGGAAACTGAGAAGAACAGTAGCTCCTCTTCAGTCCAATACACTGTACTTGCTGGGAACAGACAGGAGGGCTAATTGCACTGTGTATGGCAATGGGAGCGCAATAGTTACTTTCCTTACCAGAAAACAACTCTTGCTCCTAGGACCAGAAACTGCATGTGACTCAACTCCATTTAGGACTGGGAAACAAACGCTAGCTCGCCTTACAAGAAACACACTCTGCTTTTGAGAAAAGAGCAATCTTCTACTCTACTGTGTTTCCTATGGGGTCCGAACAGTGAGCCTGCTCAGAACAAAAGAACTGTGCTTCCTACATACACGACCATACCTAGTTCAATTCTGCTTAGGAACCTCACAAGAACAGTAGATCCTCTTCAGTCCAATACACTGTACTTGCTGGGAAAAGACGCCAGTGCTATTTGACCTGTGTATGGCAATGGCAGCGCAATAGTGACTCTTCATACTATAAAACAACTCTTGCTCGTAGGACCAGAAACTGCATGTGATTCAACTCCATTTAGGACTGGGAAACAAAAGCTAGTTCACCTTACAAGAAACACACTCTGCTTTTGTGGAAAGAGCACTCTTCTACTCTACTGTGTTTCCTATAGGGCCAGAACAGTGAGCTTGGTCAGAACTAAAGAACTGTGCTTCCTACACACAGGCCATATCTAGTTCAACTCTGCTTAGGAAACTGACAAGAACTGTAGCTCCTCTTCAGTCCGATACACCGTACTTGCTGGGAAAACACGCAAGTGCTATTTGCCTTGTGTAGGGCAATGGGAGCACAATAGAGGCTTTCCTTACCAGAAAACAACTCTTGTTCGTAGGACCAGAAACTGCATGTGATTCAACTCCATTTAGGACTAGGAAACAAACGCTAGCTTGCCTTACAAAAACACACTCTGCTTTTGAGAAAAGAGCACGCTTCTACTCTACTGTGTTTCCTATAGGGCCAGAACAGTGAGCTTGCTCAGAACATAAGAACTGTGCTTCCTACACACACGGGCCATATCGTGTTCAACTGTGCTTAGGAAACTCACAAGAACAGTAGCTCCTCTTCAGTCCGATACACTGTACTTGCTGGGAACAGACGTGAGTGCTATTTGTACCGTGTATGGCATTTGGAGCGCAACAGTCACTCTTCTTACCAGAAAACAACTCTTGCTTGTAGGACCAAAATCTGCATGTGACTCAACTCCATTTAGGACTGGGAAACAAACGCGAGCTCGTCTTACAAGAAACACACTCTGCTTTTAAGAAAAGTGCACTCTTCTACTCTACTGTGTTTCCTATAGGGCCAGTACAGTGAGCTTGCTCAGAACAAAAGAATTGTGCTGCCTACACACACGGGCCATATCTAGTTCAACTCTGCTTAGGAAACTGACAAGAATAGTAGCTCCTCTTCAGTCCGATACACTGTAATTTCTGGGAACAGATGCGAGTGCTATTTGCCCTGTGTATGACAATGGGAGCACAATAGTGACTTTCCTTACCAGAAAACAACTCTTGCTCGTAGGACCAGAAACTGCATGTGATTCAACTCCATTTAGGACTGGGAAATAAATGCTAGCTCGCCTTACCTGAAACACACTCTGCTTTTGAGAAAAGAGCACTCTTCTACTCTACTGTGTTTCCTATGTGGTACAAACAGTGAGCTTGCTCAGAACAAAAGACTGTGCTTCCTACACACACGGGCCATATCTTGATCAAATCTGCTTAGGAAACTGACAAGAACAGTAGCTCCTCTTCAGTCCGATACACTGTACTTGCTGGGAACAGACACGAGTGCTATTTGCACTGTGTTTTCCAATGGGAGCACAATAGTGACTTCCTTACCAGAAAACAACTCTTGCTCATAAGACCAGAAACTGCATGTGATTCAACTCCATTTAGGACTGGGAAACAAACGCTAGCTCGCCTTACAAGAAACCCACTCTGCTTTTGAGAAAAGAGCACTGTTCTACTCTACTGTATTTCCTATAGGACCAGAACAGTGAGCTTGCTGAGACAAAAGAACTGTGCTACCTACACACACGGCCATATCTAGTTCAACTCTGCTTAGGAAACTGACAAGAACAGTAGCTCCTATTCAGTCCAATACACTGTACTTGCTGGGAACAGACGCGAGTGCTATTTGCACTGTGTATGGGAATTGGAGTGCAATAGCGACTCTTCTTAACAGAAAACAACTCTTGCTCGTAGGACCAAAAACTGCATGTGACTCAACTCCATTTAGGACTGGGAAACAAACGCGAGCTCGCCTTACAAGAAACACACTCTGCTTTAGAGAAAAGAGCACTCTTCTACTCTACTGTGTTGCCTATAGGGCCAGAACGGTGAGCTTGCTCAGAACAAAAGAACTGTGCTTCCTACACACACGGGCCATATCTAGTTCAACTCTGCTTAGGAACCTGACAAGAACAGTAGATCCTCTTCAGTCCAATACACTGTACATGCTGGGAATAGACGCCAGTGCTATTTGCCCTGTGAATGACAATGAGAGCACAATAGTGACTCTTCTTACCAGAAAACAACTCTTGCTCGTAGGACCAGAAACTGCATGTGATTCAACTCCATTTAGGACTGGGAAACAAACGCTAGCTCGGCTCGTCTTCCAAGAAACACACTTTGATTTTGAGAAAAGAGCACTCTTCTACTCTACTGTGTTTCCAATGGGGTCCAAACAGTGAGCTTGCTCAGAACAAAAGAACTGTGCTTCCTACACACATGGAACATATCTAGTGCAACTGTGCTGTGGAAACTGACAAGAACAGTAGATCCTCTTCAGTCCAATACACTGTACATGCTGAGAACAGACGCCAGTGCTATTTCCCTGTGTATGACAATGGGAGCACAATAGTGACTCTTCTTACCAGAAAACAACTTTTGCTCGCAGTAACAGGAACTGCATGTGATTCAACTCCATTTAGGACTGGGAAACAAACGCTAGCTCGCCTTACAAGAAAAACACTCTGCTTTTGAGAAAAGAGCACTCTTCTACTCTACTGTGTTTCCTATAGGGCCAGAACAGTGAGCTTGCTGAGAACAAAAGAACTGTGCTTCCTACACACACGGACCATATCTAGTTCAACTCTGCTTAGGAAACTGACAAGAACAGTAGCTCCTATTCAGTACAATACACTGTACTTGCTGGGAATAGACGCGAGTGCTATTTGCACTGTGTATGGCAATTGGAGCACAATAGTGACTCGTCTTACCAGAAAACAACTCTTGCTCGTAGGACAAAAAACTGCATGTGACTCAACTCCATTTAGGACTGGGAAACAAACACTAGCTCGCCTTCCAAGGAATACACTCTGCTTTTGAGAAAAGAGCACTCTTCTACTCTATCTTTTCCTATGTGTTCCGAACAGTGAGCTTGCTCAGAGCAAAAAAGCTGTGCTTCCTACAAACACGGCCATATTTAGTTCAAGTCTGCTTAGGAACCTGACAGAACAGTAGATCCTCTTCAGTCCGATACACTGTACTTGCTGGGAACAGACGGGTGGGCTATTTGCACTGTGTATCTCAATGGGAGCGCAATAGTGACTTTCCTTACCAGAAAACAACTCTTGCTCGTAGGACCAGAAACTGCATGTGATTCAACGTCAATTAGGACTGGGAAACACACGCTAGCTCGCCTTACAAGAAACACATTCTGCTTTTGAGAAAAGAGCACTCTTCTATTCTACTGTATTTCCTATGGGGTCCGAACAGTGAGTTTGCTCAGAACAAAGAACTGTGTTTCCTACACACACGGGCCATATCTAGTTCAACTCTGGTTAGGAAACTGACAAGAGCAGTAGCTCCTCTTCAGTCCAATACACTGTACTTTTGGGGAACAGACGCGTGTGCTATTTGCACTGTGTATGGCAATTGGAGCACAATAGTGACTCGTCTTACCAGAAAACAGCTCTTGCTCGTAGGACAAAAAAAACTGCATGTGACTCAACTCCATTTAGGACTGGGAAACAAACGCTAGCTCGCCCCACAAGAAACACACTCTGCTTTTGAGAAAAGAGCACTCTTCTACTCTACTGTGTTTCCTATTGGGTCTGAACAGTGAGCTTGCTCAGAACAAAAGAACTGTGCTTCCTACACACACGGCCATAACTAGTTCAATTCTGCTTAGGAACCTGACAAGAACAGTAGATCCTCTTCAGTCCAATACACTGTACTTCCTGGGAACAGACACCAGTGCTATTTGTCCTGTGTATGGCAATGGCAGCGCAATAGTGACTCTTCTTACCATAAAACAACTCTTGCTTGTAGGACTAATAACTGCATGTGATTCAACTCCATTTAGGACTGGGAAACAAAAGCTAGCTCACCTTACAAGAAACACACTCTGCTTTAGAGAAAAGAGCACTCTTCTACTCTACTGTGTTTCCTATAGGGCCAGAACAGTGGGCTTGCTCAGAACAAAAGAACTGTGCTTCCTACACACGGGCCATATCTAGTTCAACTCTGTTTAGGAAACTGACAAGAACAGTAGCTCCTCTTCAGTCCGATACACTGTACTTGCTGGGAACAAAAGCGAGTGCTATTTGCACTGTGTATGGCAATGGGAACGCAATAGTGACTTTCTTTACCAGAAAACAACTCTTGCTCGTAGGACCAGAAACTGCATGTGATTCAACTCCATTTAGGACTGGGAAACACATGCTAGCTCGCCTTACATGAAACACACTCTGCTTTTGAGAAAAGAGCACTCTTCTACTCTACTGTGCTTCCTATGGGGTCCGAACAGTGAGCTTGCTCAGAACAAAAAAACTGTGCTTCCTACACACACGGGCCATATCTAGTTCAATTCTGCTTAGGAAACTGAGAAGAACAGTAGCTCCTCTTCAGTCCAATACACTGTACTTGCTGGGAACAGACAGGAGGGCTAATTGCACTGTGTATGGCAATGGGAGCGCAATAGTTACTTTCCTTACCAGAAAACAACTCTTGCTCCTAGGACCAGAAACTGCATGTGACTCAACTCCATTTAGGACTGGGAAACAAACGCTAGCTCGCCTTACAAGAAACACACTCTGCTTTTGAGAAAAGAGCAATCTTCTACTCTACTGTGTTTCCTATGGGGTCCGAACAGTGAGCCTGCTCAGAACAAAAGAACTGTGCTTCCTACATACACGACCATACCTAGTTCAATTCTGCTTAGGAACCTCACAAGAACAGTAGATCCTCTTCAGTCCAATACACTGTACTTGCTGGGAAAAGACGCCAGTGCTATTTGACCTGTGTATGGCAAAGGCAGCGCAATAGTGACTCTTCATACTATAAAACAACTCTTGCTCGTAGGACCAGAAACTGCATGTGATTCAACTCCATTTAGGACTGGGAAACAAAAGCTAGTTCACCTTACAAGAAACACACTCTGCTTTTGTGGAAAGAGCACTCTTCTACTCTACTGTGTTTCCTATAGGGCCAGAACAGTGAGCTTGGTCAGAACTAAAGAACTGTGCTTCCTACACACAGGCCATATCTAGTTCAACTCTGCTTAGGAAACTGACAAGAACTGTAGCTCCTCTTCAGTCCGATACACCGTACTTGCTGGGAAAACACGCAAGTGCTATTTGCCTTGTGTAGGGCAATGGGAGCACAATAGAGGCTTTCCTTACCAGAAAACAACTCTTGTTCGTAGGACCAGAAACTGCATGTGATTCAACTCCATTTAGGACTAGGAAACAAACGCTAGCTTGCCTTACAAAAACACACTCTGCTTTTGAGAAAAGAGCACGCTTCTACTCTACTGTGTTTCCTATAGGGCCAGAACAGTGAGCTTGCTCAGAACATAAGAACTGTGCTTCCTACACACACGGGCCATATCGTGTTCAACTCTGCTTAGGAAACTCACAAGAACAGTAGCTCCTCTTCAGTCTGATACACTGTACTTGCTGGGAACAGACTCGGGAGCTATTTGCACTGTGTATGGCAAGGGGAGCACAATAGTGACTTTCCTTACCAGAAAACAACTCTTGCTCTTAGGACCAGAAACTGCATGTGATTCAACTCCGTTTAGGACTGGGAAACAAACGCTAGCTTGCCTTACAAGAAACACACTCTGCTTTTGAGAAAAGAGCACTCTTCTACTCTACTGTGTTTCCTATGGTGTCCGAACAGTGAGCTTGCTAAGAACAAAAGAAATGTGCTTCCTACACACACGGCCATATCTAGTTCAATTCTGCTTAGGAAACTGACAAGAACAGTAGATCCTCTTCAGTCCAATACACTGTACTTGATGGGAACAGACGCCAGTGCTATTTGTCCTGTGTATGGCAATGTCAGCGCAATAGTGACTCTTCTTCCCATAAAACAACTCTTGCTCGTAGGACTAGATACTGCATGTGATTCAACTCCATTTAGGACTGGGAAACAAACGCTAGCTTGCCTTACAAGAAACACACTCTGCTTTAGAGAAAAGAGCACTCTTCTACTCTACTGTGTTTCCTATGGTGTCTGAACAGTGAGCTTGCTCAGAACAAAAGAACTTTGCTTCCTACACACGGGCCATAACTAGTTCAACTCTGCTTAGGAAACTGACAAGAACAGTAGCTCCTCTTCAGTCTGAAACACTGTACTTGCTGGGAACTGACGCGAGTGCTATTTGCACTGTGTATGGCAATGGGAGTGCAATAGTGACTTTCCTTACCAGAAAACAACTCTTGCTCATAGAACCAGAAACTGCATGTGATTCAACTCCATTTAGGACTGGGATACAAATGCTAGCTCGCCTTACATGAAACACACTCTGCTTTTGAGAAAAGAGCACTCTTCTACTCTACTGTGCTTCCTATGGTGTCCGAACAGTGAGCTTGCTCAGAACAAAAGAGCTGTGCTTCCTACACACTCCGGCCATATCTAGTTCAACTCTGCTTAGGAAACTGAGAAGAACAGTAGCTCCTCTTCAGTCCAATACACTGTACTTTCGGGGAACAGACGCGAGTGCTATTTGCACTGTGTATGGCAATTGGAGCACAATAGTGACTCGTCTTACCAGAAAAAAAATCTTGCTCTTAGGACAAAAAACTGCATGAGACTCAACTCCATTTAGGAATGGGAAACAAACGCTACCTTGCCTTACAAGAAACACACTCTACTTTTGAGAAGAGAGCACTCTTCTACTCTACTGTGTTTCCTTTTGGGTCTGAACAGTGAGCTTGCTCAGAACAAAAGAACTGTGCTTCCTACACACACGGCCATAACTAGTTTAATTCTGCTTAGGAACCTGACAAGAACAGTAGATCCTCTTCAGTCCAATACACTGTATTTGCTGCTAACAGACGCCAGTGCTATTTGTCCTGTGTATGGCAATGGCAGCGCAATAGTGACTCTTCTTACCATAAAACAACTCTTGCTCGTAGGACCAGAAACTGCAAGTGATTCAACTCCATTTAGGACTGGCAAACAAATGCTAGCTCACCTTACAAGAAACACACTCTACTTTAGAGAAAAGAGCACTATTCTACTCTACTGTGTTTCCTATAGGGCCAGAACAGTGAGCTTGCTCAGAACAAAAGAACTGTGCTTCCTACACACGGGCCATATCTAGTTCAACTCTGCTTAGGAAACTGACAAGAACAGTAGCTCCTCTTCAGTCCGATACACTGTACTTTTGGGGAACAGACGCGTGTGCTATTTGCACTGTGTATGGCAATTGGAGCACAATAGTGACTCGTCTTACCAGAAAACAGCTCTTGCTCGTAGGACAAAAAAACTGCATGTGACTCAACTCCATTTAGGACTGGGAAACAAACGCTAGCTCGCCTTACAAGAAACACACTCTGCTTTTGAGAAAAGAGCACTCTTCTACTCTACTGTGTTTCCTATTGGGTCTGAACAGTGAGCTTGCTCAGAACAAAAGAACTGTGCTTCCTACACACACGGCCATAACTAGTTCAATTCTGCTTAGGAACCTCACAAGAACAGTAGATCCTCTTCAGTCCAATACACTGTACTTGCTGGGAAAAGATGCCAGTGCTATTTGTCCTGTGTATGGCAATGGCAGCGCAATAGTGACTCTTCATACTATAAAACAACTCTTGCTCGTAGGACCAGAAACTGCATGTGATTCAACTCCATTTGGACTGGGAAACAAAAGCTAGTTCAGCTTACAAGAAACACACTCTGCTTTTGTGTAAAGAGCACTCTTCTACTCTACTGTGTTTCCTATAGGGCCAGAACAGTGAGCTTGCTCAGAACAAAAGAACTGTGCTTCCTACACACGGGCCATATCTATTTCAACTCTGCTTAGGAAACTGACAAGAACTGTAGCTCCTCTTCAGTCCGATACACCGTACTTGCTGGGAAAACACGCAATTGCTATTTGCCTTGTGTAGGGCAATGGGAGCGCAATAGAGGCTTTCCTTACCAGAAAACAACTCTTGTTCGTAGGTCCAGAAACTGCATGTGATTCAACTCCATTTAGACTAGGAAACAAACGCTAGCTTGCCTTACAAAAACACACTCTGCTTTTGAGAAAAGAGCACGCTTCTACTCTACTGTGTTTCCTATAGGGCCAGAACAGTGAGCTTGCTCAGAACATAAGAACTGTGCTTCCTACACACACGGGCCATATCATGTTCAACTCTGCTTAGGAAACTCACAAGAACAGTAGCTCCTCTTCAGTCCGATACACTGTACTTGCTGGGAACAGACTCGGGAGCTATTTGCACTGTGTATGGCAAGGGGAGCACAATAGTGACTTTCTTTACCAGAAAACAACTCTTGCTCTTAGGACCAGAAACTGCATGTGATTCAACTCCATTTAGGAATGGGAAACAAACGCTAGCTCGCCTTACAAGAAACACACTCTGCTTTTGAGAAAAGAGCACTCTTCTACTCTACTGTGTTTCCTATGGTGTCCGAACAGTGAGCTTTCTCAGAACAAAAGAAATGTGCTTCCTACACACACGGCCATATCTAGTTCAATTCTGCTTAGGAACCTGACAAGAACAGTAGATCCTCTTCAGTCCAATACACTGTACTTGCTGGGAACAGACGCCAGTGCTATTTGTCCTGTGTATGGCAATGGCAGCGCAATAGTGACTCTTCTTACCAGAAAACAACTCTTGCTCGTAGGACTAGATACTGCATGTGATTCAACTCCATTTAGGACTGGGAAACAAACGCTAGCTCGCCTTACAAGAAACACACTCTGCTTTAGAGAAAAGAGCACTCTTCTACTCTACTGTGTTTCCTATTGTGTCTGAACAGTGAGCTTGCTCAGAACAAAAGAACTGTGCTTCCTACACACGGGCCATAACTAGTTCAACTCAGCTTAGGAAAATGACAAGAACAGTAGCTCCTCTTCATTCCGAAACACTGTACTTGCTGGGAACTGACGCGAGTGCTATTTGCACTGTGTATGGCAATGGGAGCGCAATAGTGACTTTCCTTACCAGAAAACAACTCTTGCTCATAGAACCAGAAACTGCATGTGATTCAACTCCATTTAGGACTGGGATACAAATGCTAGCTCGCCTTACATGAAACACACTCTGCTTTTGAGAAAAGAGCACTCGTCTACTCTACTGTGCTTCCTATGGGGTCCGAACAGTGAGCTTGCTCAGAACAAAAGAGCTGTGCTTCCTACAATCCGGCCATATCTAGTTCAACTCTGCTTAGGAAACTGAGAAGAACAGTAGCTCCTCTTCAGTCCAATACACTGTACTTTCGGGGAACAGACGCGAGTGCTATTTGCACTGTGTATGGCAATTGGAGCACAATAGTGACTCGTCTTACCAGAAAAAAACTCTTGCTCGTAGGACAAAAAACTGCATGAGACTCAACTCCATTTAGGACTGGGAAACAAACGCTAGCTCGCCTTACATGAAACACACTCTGCTTTTGAGAAAAGAGCACTCTTCTATTCTACTCTGCTTCCTATGGTTTCCGAACAGTGACCTTGCTCAGAACAAATGAACAGTGCTTACTACACACACGGGCTATATCTAGTTCAACTCTGCTTAGGAAACTGACAAGAACAGTAGATCCTTTCAGTCCAATACACTGTACATGCTGGGAACAGACACGAGTGCTATTTGCACTGTGTATAGTAATGGGAGCTCACTAGTGTCTCTTCTTACCAGAAAACAACTCTTTCTCGTAGGACCAAATACTGCATGTGATTCAACTCCATTTAGGATTGGGAAACAAACGCTAGCTGGCCTTACAAGAAACACACTCTGCTTTTGAGAAATGAGCACTCTTCTACTCTAATGTGTTTCCTATATGGTCAGAACAGTGAGCTTGCTCAGAACAAAAGAATTGTGCTTCCTACACACACGGGCCATATCTAGTTAAACTCTGCTTAGGATACTGACAAGAACAGTAGATCCTCTTCAGTCCAATACACTGTACATGCTGGGAACAGACGCCAGTGCTATTTGCCCTGTGTATGACAATGGGAGCACAATAGTGACTCTTCTTACCAGAAAACAACTCTTGCTCGTAGGAACAGAAACTGCATGGGATTCAACTCCATATGGGACTGGGAAAAAAACCCTAGCCCGCCTTACAAGAAACACACTCTGCTTTTGAGAAAACAGCACTCCTCTACACTACTGTGTTTCCTATGGCGTCCGAACAGTGAGCTTGCTTAGAAAAAAATAACTGGGCTTCCTGCACACACGGGCCATATCTAGATCAACTCTGCTTAGGAAACTGACAAGAACAGTAGCTCCTCTTCAGTCCAATACTCTGTACTTGCTGGGAACAGAAGAAAGTGCTATTTGAACTGTGTATGTCAATGAGATCGCAATAGTGACTTTCCCTAACAGAAAACATCTCTTGCTTGTAGGACCAGAAACTGCATGTGATTCAACTCCATTTAGGTCTGGGAAACAAACGCTAGCTCGCCTTACAAGAAACACACTCTGCTTTAGAGAAAAGATCACTCTTCTACTCTACTGTGTTTCCTATGGGGTCCGAACAGTGAGCATGCTCAGAACAAAAGAACTGTGCTTCCTACATACACGGCCATATCTAGTTCATTTCTGCTTAGGAACCTGAGAAGAACAGTAGATTCTATTCAGTCAAATACACTGTACATGCTGGGGAACCGACGCCAGTGCTATTTGCCCTGTGTATGACAATGGGAGTGCAATAGTGACTCTTCTTACCAGAAAACAACTCTTGCTCGTAGGATCAGAAACTGCATGTGATTCAACTCCATTTAGGACTGGGAAACAAACGCTAGCTTGCCTTACAAGAAACACACTCTGCTTTAGAGAAAAGAGCACTCTTCTACTCTACTGTGTTTCCTATGGTGTCTGAACAGTGAGCTTGCTCAGAACAAAAGAACTTTGCTTCCTACACACGGGCCATAACTAGTTCAACTCTGCTTAGGAAACTGACAAGAACAGTAGCTCCTCTTCAGTCTGAAACACTGTACTTGCTGGGAACTGACGCGAGTGCTATTTGCACTGTGTATGGCAATGGGAGTGCAATAGTGACTTTCCTTACCAGAAAACAACTCTTGCTCATAGAACCAGAAACTGCATGTGATTCAACTCCATTTAGGACTGGGATACAAATGCTAGCTCGCCTTACATGAAACACACTCTGCTTTTGAGAAAAGAGCACTCTTCTACTCTACTGTGCTTCCTATGGTGTCCGAACAGTGAGCTTGCTCAGAACAAAAGAGCTGTGCTTCCTACACACTCCGGCCATATCTAGTTCAACTCTGCTTAGGAAACTGAGAAGAACAGTAGCTCCTCTTCAGTCCAATACACTGTACTTTCGGGGAACAGACGCGAGTGCTATTTGCACTGTGTATGGCAATTGGAGCACAATAGTGACTCGTCTTACCAGAAAAAAAATCTTGCTCTTAGGACAAAAAACTGCATGAGACTCAACTCCATTTAGGAATGGGAAACAAACGCTACCTTGCCTTACAAGAAACACACTCTACTTTTGAGAAGAGAGCACTCTTCTACTCTACTGTGTTTCCTTTTGGGTCTGAACAGTGAGCTTGCTCAGAACAAAAGAACTGTGCTTCCTACACACACGGCCATAACTAGTTTAATTCTGCTTAGGAACCTGACAAGAACAGTAGATCCTCTTCAGTCCAATACACTGTATTTGCTGCTAACAGACGCCAGTGCTATTTGTCCTGTGTATGGCAATGGCAGCGCAATAGTGACTCTTCTTACCATAAAACAACTCTTGCTCGTAGGACCAGAAACTGCAAGTGATTCAACTCCATTTAGGACTGGCAAACAAATGCTAGCTCACCTTACAAGAAACACACTCTACTTTAGAGAAAAGAGCACTATTCTACTCTACTGTGTTTCCTATAGGGCCAGAACAGTGAGCTTGCTCAGAACAAAAGAACTGTGCTTCCTACACACGGGCCATATCTAGTTCAACTCTGCTTAGGAAACTGACAAGAACAGTAGCTCCTCTTCAGTCCGATACACTGTACTTTTGGGGAACAGACGCGTGTGCTATTTGCACTGTGTATGGCAATTGGAGCACAATAGTGACTCGTCTTACCAGAAAACAGCTCTTGCTCGTAGGACAAAAAAACTGCATGTGACTCAACTCCATTTAGGACTGGGAAACAAACGCTAGCTCGCCTTACAAGAAACACACTCTGCTTTTGAGAAAAGAGCACTCTTCTACTCTACTGTGTTTCCTATTGGGTCTGAACAGTGAGCTTGCTCAGAACAAAAGAACTGTGCTTCCTACACACACGGCCATAACTAGTTCAATTCTGCTTAGGAACCTCACAAGAACAGTAGATCCTCTCCAGTCCAATACACTGTACTTGCTGGGAAAAGATGCCAGTGCTATTTGTCCTGTGTATGGCAATGGCAGCGCAATAGTGACTCTTCATACTATAAAACAACTCTTGCTCGTAGGACCAGAAACTGCATGTGATTCAACTCCATTTGGACTGGGAAACAAAAGCTAGTTCAGCTTACAAGAAACACACTCTGCTTTTGTGGAAAGAGCACTCTTCTACTCTACTGTGTTTCCTATAGGGCCAGAACAGTGAGCTTGCTCAGAACAAAAGAACTGTGCTTCCTACACACGGGCCATATCTAGTTCAACTCTGCTTAGGAAACTGACAAGAACTGTAGCTCCTCTTCAGTCCGATACACCGTACTTGCTGGGAAAACACGCAATTGCTATTTGCCTTGTGTAGGGCAATGGGAGCGCAATAGAGGCTTTCCTTACCAGAAAACAACTCTTGTTCGTAGGTCCAGAAACTGCATGTGATTCAACTCCATTTAGACTAGGAAACAAACGCTAGCTTGCCTTACAAAAACACACTCTGCTTTTGAGAAAAGAGCACGCTTCTACTCTACTGTGTTTCCTATAGGGCCAGAACAGTGAGCTTGCTCAGAACATAAGAACTGTGCTTCCTACACACACGGGCCATATCATGTTCAACTCTGCTTAGGAAACTCACAAGAACAGTAGCTCCTCTTCAGTCCGATACACTGTACTTGCTGGGAACAGACTCGGGAGCTATTTGCACTGTGTATGGCAAGGGGAGCACAATAGTGACTTTCTTTACCAGAAAACAACTCTTGCTCTTAGGACCAGAAACTGCATGTGATTCAACTCCATTTAGGAATGGGAAACAAACGCTAGCTCGCCTTACAAGAAACACACTCTGCTTTTGAGAAAAGAGCACTCTTCTACTCTACTGTGTTTCCTATGGTGTCCGAACAGTGAGCTTTCTCAGAACAAAAGAAATGTGCTTCCTACACACACGGCCATATCTAGTTCAATTCTGCTTAGGAACCTGACAAGAACAGTAGATCCTCTTCAGTCCAATACACTGTACTTGCTGGGAACAGACGCCAGTGCTATTTGTCCTGTGTATGGCAATGGCAGCGCAATAGTGACTCTTCTTACCAGAAAACAACTCTTGCTCGTAGGACTAGATACTGCATGTGATTCAACTCCATTTAGGACTGGGAAACAAACGCTAGCTCGCCTTACAAGAAACACACTCTGCTTTAGAGAAAAGAGCACTCTTCTACTCTACTGTGTT
>NW_026737250.1:0-46000 GCF_949786415.1 Peromyscus eremicus | reverse complement strand
AGTAGCTCCTCTTCATTCCAATACACTGTACTTGCTGGGAACAGACGCGAGTGCTATTTGCACGGTGTATGGCAATGGGAGCACAATAGTGACTCTTCTTACCAGAAAACAACTCTTGCTCTTAGTACCAGTAACTGCATGTGATTCAACTTCATTTAGGACTGGGAAACAAACGCTAGCTCGCCTTACAAGAAACACACTCTGCTTTTGAGAAAAGAGCACTCTTCTACTCTACTGTGTTTCCTTTGGGGTCTGAACAGTGAGCTTGCTCAGAACAAAAAAACTGTGCTTCCTATACACACCGGCCATATCTAGTTCAACTCTGCTTAGGAAACTGACAAGAAGAGTAGATCCCCTTCAGTCCAATACACTGTACTTGCTGGGAACAGACGCGAGTGCTATTTGCACGGTATACGGCAATGGGAGCACAATAGTGACTCTTCTTACCAGAAAACAACTCTTGCTCTTAGTACCAGTAACTGCATGTGATTCAACTTCTCTTAGGACTGGGAAACAAACGCTAGCTCGCCTTACAAGAAACACACTCTGCTTTTGAGAAAAGAGCACTCTTCTACTCTACTGTGTTTCCTATGGGGTCCGAACAGTGAGCTTGCTCAGAACAAAAGAACTGTGCTTCCTATACACACGGGCGATGTCTAGTTCAAATCTGCTTAGGAAACTGACAAGAACAGTAGATCCCCTTCAGTCCAATACACTGTACTTGCTGGAAACAGACGCGAGTGCTATTTGCATTGTGTACAGCATTGGGCACGCAATAGTGACTCTTTTTACCAGAAAACATCTCTTGCTTGTAGGACCAGAAACTGCATGTGATTCAAATCAATTTAGGACTGGGAAACAAACGCTAGCTCGCCTTACAAGAAACACACTCTGCTTTTGAGAAAAGAGTACTCTTCTACTCTACTGTGTTTCCTATAGGGCCAGAGCAGTGAGCTTGCTCAGAACAAATGAACTGTGCTTCCTACACACACGGGCCATATCTAGTTCAACTCTGCATCAGAAACTGACAAGAACAGTAGATCCTCTTCAGTCCAATACACTGTACATGCTGGGAACAGATGCCAGTGCTATTTGCCCTGTGTATGACAATGGGAGCGCAATAGTGACTCTTGTTACCAGAAAAACACTCTTTCTCGTAGGACCAGAAACTGCATGTGATTCAACTCCATTAAGTCTGGGAGGCAAAAGCTAGCTCCCCTTACAAGAAACACACTATGCTTTTGAGAAAAGAGCACTCTTCTACTCTACTGTGTTTTCTATGCGGTCCGAACAGTGAGCTTGCTCAGAACAAGAAAACTGTGCTTCCTATACACACTGGCCATATCTAGTTCAACTCTGCTTAGGAAACTGACAAGAACAGTAGCTCCTCTTCAGTCCAATACACTGTACTTGATTGGAACAGACGCAAGTGCTATTTGTACTGTGTATGACAATGGGAGCGCAATAGTGTCTCTTCTTACCAAAAAATAACTCTACTCGTAGGACCAGAAACTGCATGTGATTCAAATTCATTTAGGACTGGGAAACAAAAGCTATCTCGCCTTACAAGAAACACACTCTGATTTTGAGAAAAGAGCACTCTTCTTCTCTACTATGTGTCCTATGGATTCCGAACAGTGAGCTTGCTCAGAACAAAAGAACTGTGCTTCCTACGCACACGGGACACATGTAGTTCAACTCTGCTTAGGAAAGTGTCAAGAACAGTAGCTCCTCTTCAGTCCAATACACTGTACTTGCTGGGAACAGACGCAAGTGCTATTTGCACTGTGAATTTCAATGGGAGCGCAATAGTGACTTTCCTTACCAGAAAACAACTCTTTCTCATAGGACCAAAAACTGCATGTGATTCAACTCCATTTAGGACTGGGAAACAAACGCTAGCTCGCCTTACAAGAAACACACACTGCTTTTGAGAAAAGAGCACTCTTCTACTCTATTGTGTTTTCTATTGGGCCAGTACAGTGAGCATGCTCAGAACAAAAGAACTGTGCTTCCTACACAAATGGCCATATCCAGTTCAATTCTGCTTAGAAAACTGACAAGAACAGAAGCTCCTCTTCAGTCCAATACACTGTACTTGCTGGGAACAGAAACGAGTGTTATTTGCACTGTGTTTGGCAATGGGAGCACAATAGTGACTTTCCTTACCAGAAAACAACTCTTGCGCGTAGGACCAAAAACTGAATGTGATTCAACTCCATTTAGGACTGGGAAATAAACACTAGCTCGACTTACAAGAAACACGCTCTGCTTTTGAGAAAAGAGCACTCTTCTACTCTATTTCCTATGGGGTCTGAACAGTGAGCTTGCTCAGAACAAAAGAACTGTACTTCCTGCACACATGGCCATATCTAGTTCAATTCTGCTTAGGAAACTGACAAGAACAGTAGATCCTCTTCAGTGCAATACACTGTACATGCTGGGAAAAGAAGCCAGTGCTATTTGCCCTGTGTATGACAATGGGAGAACAATAGTGACTCTTCTTAAAAGAAAACATCTCTTGCTCGTAGGAACAGAAACTGCATGTGATTCAAATCCATTTAGGACTGGGAAACAAACGCTAGCTCGCCTTACAAGAAACACACTCTGCTTTTGAGAAAAATGCACTCTTCTACTCTACTGTGTTTCCTATAGGGCCAGAGCAGTGAGCTAGCTCAGAACAAAAGAACTGTGCTTCCTACACACACGGGCCATATCTAGTTCAACTCTGCATCGGAAACTGACAAGAATAGTAGATCCTCTTGAGTCCAATACACTGTACATGCTGGGAACAGACGCCAGTGCTATTTGCCCTGTGTATGACAATGGGAGCGCAATAGTGACTCTTCTTACCAGAAAAAAAATCTTGCTCATAGGACCAGAAACTGCATGTGATTCAACTCCATTTAGGACTGGGAAGCAAACGCTAGCTCGCCTTACAAGAAACACACTCTGCTTTTGAGAAAATAGCACTCTTCTACTCTACTGTGTTTCCTATGGGGTCCGAACAGTGAGCTTGCTCAGAACTAAAGAACTGTGCTTCTTATACATGGGCCACATCTAGTTCAACTCTAGTTAGGAAACTGACAAAACCAGTAGCTCCTCTTCAGTTCAATACACTGTACTTGATTGGAACAGACACAAGTGTTATTTGTACTGTATATGGCAATGGGAGCACAATAGTGTCTCTTCTTACCAAAATATAACTCTACTCATAGGACCAGAAACTGCATGTGATTCAAATTCATTTACGACTGGGAAACAAAACTAGCTCGCCTTACAAGAAACTCACTCTGCTTTTGAGAAAAGAGCACTCTTCTTCTCTACTATGTGTCCTATGGGTTCCGAACAGTGAGCTTGCTCAGAACTAAAGAACTGTGCTTCTTATACACATGGGCCACATCTAGTTCAACTCTAGTTAGGAAACTGACAAGAACAGTAGCTCCTCTTCAGTCCAATACACTGTACTTGCTGGGAAGAGATGCGAGTGCTATTTGTACTGTGTTTGGCAATGGGAGCACAATAGTGACTTTCTTTACCAGAAAACAACTCTTGCTCTTAGTACCAGTAACTGCATGTGATTCAAGTTCACTTAGGACTGGGAAACAAACGCTAGATCGCCTTACAAGAAACACACTCTGCTTTTGAGAAAAGAGCACTCTTCTACTCTACTGTGTTTCCTATGGGGTCCGAACAGTGAGCTTGCTCAGAACAAAAGAACTGTGCTTCCTATACACACCGGCCATATCTAGTTCAACTCTGCTTAGGAAACTGACAAGAACAGTAGATCCCCTTCAGTCCAATACACTGTACTTGCTGGGAACAGACGCGAGTGCTATTTGCACTGTGTACGGCATTGGGAGCGCAATAGTGACTCTTTTTACCAGAAAAAAACTCTTGCTCGTAGGACCAGAAACTCATGTGATTCAACTCCACTTAGGACTGGGAAACAAACGCTAGCTTGCCTTACAAGAAACAAGCTCTGCTTTTGAGAAAAGGGCACACTTCTACTCTACTGTGTTTCCTATAGTGCCAGAACCGTGAGCTTGCTCAGAACAAAAGAACTGTGCATCCTACACACACGGGCCATATCTAGTTCAACTCTGCTTAGGCAACTTATGAGAACAGTAGCTCCTCTTCAGTCCAATACACTGTACTTTCTGGGAACAGACGTGAGTGCTTTGGTACTGTGTACAGCAATGGGAGCACAACAGTGACTCTTCTTACCAGAAAACAACTCTGGCTCTTAAGACCAGAAACTGCATGTGATTCAACTCCACTTAGGACTGGGAAACAAACGCTAACTTGCCTTACAAGAAACAAGCTCTGCTTTTGAAAATAGGGCACACTTCTACTCTACTGTGTTTCCTATGGGGTCCGAACAGTGAGCTTGTTCAGAACAAAAGAACTGTGCTTCCTACACACACAGGCCGTGTCTAGTTCAATTATGCTAGGAAACTGACAAGAACAGTAGATCCCCTTCAGTCCAATACACTGTACTTGCTGGGAACAGACGCCAGTGCTATTTGCACTGTGTATGGCAATGGGAGCACAATAGTGACTCTTCTTACCACAAAACATCTCTTGCTCCTGGGACCAGAAACTGCATGGGATTCAACTCCATTTAGGACTGGGAAACAAACCCTAGCTTGCCTTACAAGAAACACACTCTGCTTTTGAGAAAAGATGACTCTTCTACTCTACTGTGTTTCCTATAGGGCCAGAACAGTGAGCTTGCTCAGAACAAAAGAAATGTGTTTCATACACACACGGACCATATCTAGTTCAACTCTGTGTAGGAACCTGACAAGAACAGTAGATCCTCTTCAGTCCAATACGCTATATATGCTGGGAATAGACGCCAGTGCTATTTGCCCTGTGTATGACAATGTGAGCACAATAGTGACTCTCCTTACCAGAAAACAACTCTTGCTTGTAGGACCAGAAACTGCATGTGATTCAACTCCATTTAGGTCTGGGAATCAAACGCTAGCTTGCCTTACAAGAAACACACTCTGCTTTTGAGAAAAGATGACTCTTCTACTCCTCTGTGTTTCCTATAGGGCCAGAACAGTGAGCTTGCTCAGAACAAAAGAAATGTGCTTCATACACACACGGGCCATATCTAGTTCAACTCTGCTTAGGAACCTGACAAGAACAGTAGATCCTCTTCAGTCCAATACACTGTACATGCTGGGAACAAATGCCAGTGCTATTTGCCCTGTGTATGACAATGGGAGCGCAATAGTGACTCTTCTTACCAGAAAAAACTCTTGCTTGTAGGACCAGAAACTGCATGTGATTCAAGTCCATTTAGGACTGGGAAACAAACACTAGCTCGACTTACAAGAAACACACTCTGCTTTTGAGAAAAGAGTACTCTTCTACTCTACTGTGTTTCCTATAGGGCCAGAACAGTGAGCTTGCTCAGAAAAAAAGAACTGTGCTTCCTACACACACGTCACATATCTAGTTCAACTCTGCATCAGAAACTGACAAGAACAGTAGGTCCTCTTCAGTCCAATACACTGTACATGCTGGGAACAGACGCCAGTGTTATTTGCCCTGTGTATGACAATGGGAGCACAATAGTGACTCTTCTTACCAGAAAACAACTCTTGCTCGTAGGACCAGAAACTGCATGTGATTCAACTCCATTTAGGTCTGGGAAGCAAACGCTAGCTCACCTTACAAAAAACACACTCTGGTTTTGAGAAAAGAGCACTCTTCTACTCTACTGTGTTTCCAATGGGGTCCGAACAGTGAGCTTGCTCAGAAAAAAAGAACTGTGCTTCCTATACACACGGGCCACATCTAGTTCAACTCTAGTTAGGAAACTGACAAGAACAGTAGCTCCTCTCAGTTCAATACACTGTACTTGATTGGAACAGACGCAAGTGTTATTTGTACTGTATATGGCAATGGGAGCACAATAGTGACTCTTCTTACCAAAATATAACTCTACTCGTAGGACCAGAAACTGCATGTGATTCAAATTCATTTAGGACTGGGAAACAAAAGCTAGCTCGCCTTACAAGAAACACACTCTGCTTTTGAGAAAAGAGCACTCTTCTACTCTACTCTGTTTCCTATGGTGTCCGAACAGTGAGCTTGCTCAGAACAAAAGAAATGTGCTTCCTATACACACGGGCCATATCTAGTTCAACTCTGCTTAGGAAACTGACAAGAACAGTATCTCCTCTTCAGTCCAATACACTGTACTTGATTGGAACAGCGCAAGTGCTATTTGCACTCTGTATGGCAATGGGAGCACAATAGTGACTCTTCTTACCAAAAAACAACTCTACTCGTAGGACCAGAAACTGCATGTGATTCAACTTCATTTACGACTGGGAAACAAAAGCTAGCTCGCCTTACAAGAAACACACTCTGCTTTTGAGAAAAGAGTACTCTTCTACTCTACTGTGTTTCCTATGGGGTCCGAACAGTGAGCTTGTTCAGAACAAATGAACTGTGCTTCATACACACACGGGCCATATCTAGTTCAAGTCTGCTTAGGAACCTGACAAGAACAGTAGATCCTGTTCAGTCCAATACTCTGTACATGCTGGGAACAAATGCCAGTGCTATTTGGCCTGTGTATGACAATGGGATCACAATAGTTACTCTTCTTACCAGAAAGAACTCTTGCTTGTAGGACCAGAAAATGCATGTGATTCAAATCCATTTAGGACTGGGAACCAAACGCTAGTTCGCCTTACAAGAAACACACTCTGCTTTTGAGAAAAGAGTACTCTTCTACTCTACTGTGTTTCCTATAGAGCCAGAACAGTGAGCTTGTTCAGAACAAAAGAACTGTGCTTCCTACACACACGGGCCATATCTAGTTCAACTCTGCATCAGAAACTGACAAGAACAGTAGATCCTCTTCAGTCCAATACACTGTACATGCTGGGAAAAGACTCCAGTGCTTTTTGCCCTGTGTATGACAATGTTTTCTTACCAGAAAACAACTCTTGCTTGTAGGCCCAGAAACTGCATGTGATTCAACTCCCTTTAGGTCTTGAAAGCAAACGCTATCTCGCTTACAAATAACACACTCTGCTTTTGAGAAAAGAGCACTGAGTTTCCTATGGGGTCCGCACAGTGAGCTTGCTCAGAACAAAAGAACTGTGCTTCCTATACACACGGGCCATATCTAGTTCAACTCTGCTTAGGAAACTGACAAGAACAGTAGCTCATCTTCAGTCTAATGCACTGTACTTGCTGGGAACAGACGTGAGTGCTATTTGTGCTGTGTATGGCAAAGGGAGCGCAATAGTGACTTTCCTTAACAGAATACAACTCTTGCTGGTATGACCAAAAACTGCATGTAATTAAACTCCATTTAGTGTTGGGAAACAAACCCTAGCTCACCTTACAAGAAACAAACTCTGCTTTTGAGAAAAGAGCACTCTTCTACTCTACTGTGTTTCCTATAGGGCCAGAACAGTGAGCTTGCTCAGAACAAAAGAACTGTGCTTCCTACACACATGGCCGTATCTAGTTAAATTCTGCTTAGGAAACTGACAAGAACAGTAGATCCTCTTCAGTCCAATACACTGTACATGCTGGGAACAGACGCCAGTGCTATTTGCCCTGTGTATGACAATGGGAGCGCAATATTGACTTTACTTACCAGAAAACAACTCTTGCTCGTAAGTCCAGAAACTGCATATGATTCAACTCCATTTAGGACTGGGAAACAAACGCTAGCTCGCCTTACAAGAAACACACTCTGCTTTTGAGAAAAGAGCACTCTTCTACTCTACTGTGTTTCCTATGGGTTCCGAACAGTGAGCTTGCTCAGAACAAAAGAACTGTGCTTCCTATACACACGGGCCACATCTAGTTCAACTCTAATTAGGAAACTAACAAGAACAGTAGCTCCTCTTCAGTTCAATACACTGTACTTGATTGGAACAGACGCAAGTGTTATTTGTACTGTATATGGCAATTGGAGCACAATAGTGACTCTTCTTACCAAAATATAACTCTACTTGTAGGACCAGAAACTGCATGTGATTCAAATTCATTTAGGACTGGGAAACAAAAGCTATCTTGCCTTACAAGAAACACACTCTGCTTTTGAGAAAAGAGCACTGAGTTTCCTATGGGGTCCGCACAGTGAGCTAGCTCAGAACAAAAGAGCTGTGCTTCCTATACACACGGGCCATATCTAGTTCAACTCTGCTTAGGAAACTGACAAGAACAGTAGCTCCTCTTCAGTCCAATACACTGTACTTGCTGAGAAAAGACGTGAGTGCTATTTGTGCTGTGTATGGCAAAGGGAGCGCAATAGTGACTTTCCTTACCAGAAAACAACTCTTGCACGTTTGACCAAAAACTGCATGTGATTAAACTCCATTTAGGGGTGGGAAACAAACGCTAGCTCACCTTACAAGAAACAAACTCTGCTTTTGAGAAAAGAGCACTCTTCTACTCTACTGCATTTCCTATAGGGCCAGAACAGTGAGCTTGCTCAGAACAAAAGAACTGTGCTTCCTACACACATGGCCGTATCTAGTTCAATTCTGCTTAGGAAACTGACAAGAACAGTAGTTCCTCTTCAGTCCAATACACTGTACATGCTGGGAACAAACGCCAGTGCTATTTGCCCTGTGTATGACAATGGGAGGGCAATAGTGGCTCTTCTTACCAGAAAACAACTCTTGCTCGTAGGAACAAAAACTGCTTGTCATTCAACTCCTTTTAGGACTGGGAAACAAACATTAGCTCGCCTAACAAGAAACACACTCTGCTTTGAGAAAAGAGCACTCTTCTACTCTACTGTGTTTCCTATGGTGTCCGAACAGTGAGCTTGCTCAGAACAAAAGAAATGTGCTTCCTATACACACGGGCCATATCTAGTTCAACTCTGCTTAGGAAACTGACAAGAACAGTATCTCCTCTTCAGTCCAATACACTGTACTTGATTGGAACAGACGCAAGTGCTATTTGCACTGTGTATGGCAATGGGAGCACAATAGTGACTCTTCTTACCAAAAAACAACTCTACTCGTAGGACCAGAAACTGCATGTGATTCAACTTCATTTCCGACTGGGAAAAAAAAGCTAACTCGCCTTACAAGAAACACACTCTGCTTTTGAGAAAAGAGTACTCTTCTACTCTACTGTGTTTCCTATGGGGTCTGAACAGTGAGCTTGCTCAGAACAAATGAATTGTGCTTCCTACACACACAGGCCATATCTATTTCAACTCTGCTTAGGAAACTGACGAGAAGAGTAGCTCCTCTTCAGTCCAATACACTGTACTTACTGGGGAAAAGACGTGAGTGCTATTTGCACTGTGTACGGCAATTGGAGCACAACAGTGTCTCTTCTTACAAGAAAACAACTCTTGCTCGTAGGACCAGAAACTGCATTTGATTCAATCCACTTAGGACTGTGAAACAAACGCTAGCTCGCGTTACAAGAAACACGCTCTGCTTTTGAGAATAGGGCACACATCTACTCTATTGTGTTTCCTATGGGGTCCAAACAGTGAGCTTGCTCAGAACAAAAGAACTGGGCTTCTTACACACACAGGTCACATCTAGTTCAACTCTGCTTAGGAAACTGACAAAAACAGTAGCTCCTCTTCAGTCCAATACACTGTACTTTCTGGGAACAGAAGCGAGGGCTATTTGCACTGTGTATGACAATGGGACCACAATAGTGACTCTTCTTACCAGAAAACAACTCTTGCTCATAGGACCAGAAACTGCATGTGATTCAACTCCATTTAGGACTGGGAAAAAAACGCTAGCTCGCCTTACAAGAAACACACTCTGCTTTTGAGAAAAGAGCACTCTTCTACTCTACTGTGTTTTTTATGGGGTCCGAACAGTGAGCTTGCTGAGTACAAAAGAACTGTGCTTCCTACACACAGGCCATATCTAGTTCAACTCTGCTTAGGAACCTGACAAGAACAGTAGATCCTCTTCAGTGCAATACTCTGTACATGCTGGGAACAAATGCCAGTGCTATTTGCCCTGTGTAAGACAATGGGAGCACAATAGTGACTCTTCTTACCTGAAAAAACTCTTGCTTGTAGGACCAGAAACTGCATGTGATTCAAATCCATTTAGGACTGGGAAACAAACGCTAACTCGCCTTACAAGAAACACACTCTGCTTGTGAGAAAAGAGTACTCTTCTACTCTACTGTGTTTCCTATAGGGCCAGAACAGTGAGCTTCCTCAGAACAAAAGAACTGTGCTTCCTACACACATGGGCCATATCTAGTTCAACTCTGCTTAGGAAACTGACAAGAACAGTAGCTCCTCTTCAGTCCAATACACTGTACTTGATTGGAACAGACGCAAGTGCTATTTGTACTGTGTATGGCAATCGGAGCACAATAGTGACTTTCCTTACCAGAAACAAATCTTGCTAGTAGGACCAAAAACTGCATGTGATTCAACTCCATTTAGGACTGGGAAACAAACGCTAGCTTGCCTTACAAGAAACACACTCTACTTTTGAGAAAAGAGCACTCTTCTACTCTACTGTGTTTCCTATAAAGCCAGAACTTTGAGCTTGCTCAGAACAAAAGAACTGTGCTTCCTACACAAACGGCCATATCCAGTTCAAATCTGCTTAGGAAACGGACAAGAACAGTAGCTCCTTTTCAGTCCAATACACGTACTTGCTGGGAACAGATGCGTTATCAATTTGCACTGTGTTTGACAATGGGAGCACAATAGTGACTTTCCTTTCTAGAAAACAACTCTTGCCCGTAGGACCAAAAACTGCATGTGATTCAACTCCATTTAGGACTGGGTAACAAACGCTAGCTCGCCTTACAAGATACACACTCTGCTTTTGAGAAAAGAGCACTCTTCTACTCTACTGTATTTCCTATGGGGTTCGAACAGTGAGCTTGCTCAGAACAAAAGAACTGTGCTTCCTATACACACGGGCCATATCTAGTTCAACTCTACTTAGGAAACTGACAAGAATAGTAGCTCCTCTTCAGTCCAATACACTGTAATTGATTGGAACAGACGCAAGTGTTATTTGTACTCTGTATGGCAATGGGAGTGCAATAGTGACTGTTATTACCAAAAAATATCTCTACTCGTAGGACCGGAAACTGCATGTGATTCAAATTCATTTAGGACTGGGAAACAAAAGCTAGCTCGCCTTACAAGAAACACACTCTGCTTTTGAGAAAAGAGCACTCTTCTTCTCTACTATGTGTCCTATGGGTTCCGAACAGTTAGCTTGCTCAGAACAAAAGAACTGTGCTTCCTACGCACACGGACCATATCTAGTTCAACTCTGCTTAGGAAACTGACTAGAACAGTAGATCCCCTTCAGTCCAATACACTGTACTTGCTGGAAACAGACGCCAGTGCTATTTGTACTGTGTATGACAATGGAGCGCAATAGTGACTCTACTTACCACAAAACAACTCTTGCTCCTAGGACCAGAAACTGCATGGGATTCAACTCCATTTACGACTGGGAAACAAACTCTAGCTTGCCTTACAAGAAACACACTCTGCTTTTAAGAAAAGATGACTCTTCTACTCTACTGTGTTTCCTATAGGGCCAGAACAGTGAGCTTGCTCAGAACAAAAGAAATGTGCTTCATACACACACGGGCCATATCTAGTTCAACTCTTCTTAGGAACCTGACAAGAACAGTAGATCTCTTCAGTCCAATACTCTGTACATGCTGGGTACAAATGCCAGTGCTATTTGCCCTGTGTAAAACAATGGGAGCGCAATAGTGACTCTTCTTACCAGAAAAAACTCTTGCTTGTAGGACAAGAAACTGCATGTGATTCAAATCCATTTAGGAATGGGAAACAAACGCTAACTCGCCTTACAAGAAACACACTCTGCTTTTGAGAAAAGAGTACTCTTCTGCTCTACTGTGTTTCCTAGAGGGCCAGAACAGTGAGCTTGCTCAGAACAAAAGAACTGTGCTTCCTACACACACGGGCCATATCTAGTTTAAACTCTGCATCGGAAACTGACAAGAACAGCAGCTCCTCTTCAGTCCAATACACTGTACATGCTTGGAAAAGAAGCCAGGGCTATTTGCCATGTGTATGACAATGGGAGCGCAATAGTGACTCTTCTTACCATAAAACAACTCTTG
Organism: Peromyscus eremicus; assembly: GCF_949786415.1. Taxonomy (NCBI): domain Eukaryota; kingdom Metazoa; phylum Chordata; class Mammalia; order Rodentia; family Cricetidae; genus Peromyscus; species Peromyscus eremicus. The sequence goes on along the minus strand of NW_026737250.1, from coordinate 33,886 downwards.
CTCGTTGGACCAGAAACTGCATGTGATTCAACTCCATTTAGGTCTGGGAAGCAAATGCTAGCTCACCTTACAAGAAACACACTCTGCTTTTGAGAAAAGAGCACTCTTCTACTCTACTGTGTTTCCTATGGGGTCCGAAGAGTGCGCTTGCTCAGAACAAAAGAACTGTGCTTCCTATACACACGGGCCATATCTAGTTCAACTCTGCTTAGGAAACTGACAAGAACAGTAGCTCCTCTTCAGTCCAATACACTGTACTTGATTGGAACAGACACAAGTGCTATTTGTACTGTGTATGGCAATGGGAGCACAATAGTGACTCTTCTTACCAAAAAATAACTCTACTCTTAGGACCAGAAACTGCATCTGATTCAAATACATTTAGGACTGGGAAACAAAAGTTAGCTCGCCTTACAAGAAACACACTCTGCTTTTGAGAAAAGAGCACTCTTCTTCTCTACTATGTGTCCTATGGGTTCCGAACAGTGAGCTTGCTCAGAACAAAAGAACTGTGCTTCCTATGCACACGGGCCATATCTAGTTCAACTCTGCTTAGGAAACTGACAAGAACAGTAGCTCCTCTTCAGTCCAATACACTGTACTTGCTGGGAACAGACGCAAGTGCTATTTGCACTGTGTATGTCAATGGGAACGCAATAGTAACTTTCTTTACCAGAAAACAACCCTTGCTCGTAGGACCAAAAACTGCATGTGATTCAACTCCATTTAGTACTGGGAAACAAACGCTAGCTCGCCTTACAAGAAACACACTCTGCTTTTGAGAAAAGAGCACTCTTCTACTCTACTGTGTTTCCTATAGGGCCAGAAGAGTGAGCTTGCTCAGAAAAAAGAACTGTGCTTCCTACACAAATGGCCATATCCAGTTCAATTCTGCTTAGGAAACTGACAAGAACAGTAGCTCCTCTTCAGTCCAATACACTGTACTTGCTGGGAACAGATGCGAGTGCTATTTGCACTGTGTTTGGCAATGGGAGCGCAATAGTGACTTTCCTTACCAGAACAACTCTTGCGCGTGGGACCAAAAACTGCATGTGATTCAACTCCATTTAGGACTGGGAAACAAACGCTAGCTCGCCTTACAAGAAACACACTCTACTTTTGAGAAAAGAGCACTCTTCTACTCTAATGTGTTTCCTATAGGGCCAGAACAGTAAGGTTGCTCAGAACAAAGGAACTTTGCTTCCTACACACACGGGCCATATCTAGTTCAACTCTGCAGAGGAAATTGACAAGAATAGTAGATCCTCTTCAGTCCAATACACTGTACAGGCCCTGGAACAGACGCCAGTGCTATTTGCCCTGTGTATGACAATGCGAGCGCAATAGTGACTCTTCTTACCAGAAAACAACTCTTGTTTGTAGGACCAGAAACTGCATGTGATTCAACTCCATTTAGGTCTGGGAAGCAAACACTATCTCGCCTTACAAGAAACACACTCTGCTTTTGAGAAAAGAGCACTCTTCTACTCTACTGTGTTTCCTATAGGGCCAGAACAGTGAGCTTACTCAGAACAAAAGAACTGTGCTTCCTACACACATGGCCGTATCTAGTTCAATTCTGCTTAGGAAACTGACAAGAACAGTAGATCCTCTTCAGTCCAATACACTGTACATGCTGGGAACAGACGCCAGTGCTATTTGCCCTGTGTATGACAATGGGAGCGCAATAGTGACTTTCCTTCCAGAAAACAACTCTTGCTCATACGTCCAGAAACTGCATGTGATTCAACTCCATTTAGGACTGGGAAACAAACGCTAGCTCGCCTTACAAGAAACACACTCTGCTTTTGAGAAAAGAGCACTCTTCTACTCTACTGTGTTTCCTATAGGGCTAGAACAGTGAGCTTGCTCAGAACAAAAGAACTGTGCTTCCTACACACACGGGCCATATCTAGTTCAATTCTGCATAGGAAACTGACAAGAACAGTATATCCTATTCAGTCAAATACACTGTACATGCTGGGTACAGACGCCAGTGCTATTTGTACTGTTTATGGCAATGTGAGCGCAATAGTGACTCTTCTTACCAGAAAACAACTCTTGCTCATAGGACTAAAAACTGCATTTGATTCAACTCCATTTAGGACTGGGAAACAAACGGTAGCTCGCCTTACAAGAAACACACTCTGCTTTTGAGAAAAGAGCACTCTTCTCTCTACTGTTTTTCCTATGGGGTTCGAACAGTGAGCTTGCTCAGAACAAAAGAACTGTGCTTCCTACACACACGGGCCTTATCTAGTTCAACTTTGCTTAGGAAACTGACATGAACAGTAGCTCCTCTTCAGACCAATACACTGTACTTGCTGGAAACAGACGCGAGTGTTATTTGTACTATGTATGGCAATGGGAGCGCAATAGTGACTCTTCTTACCAGAAAACAACTCTTGCTCGTAGGACCAAAAACTGCATTTGATTCAACTCCATTTAGGACTGGGAAACAAACGCTAGCTCGCCTTACAAGAAACACACTCTGCTTTTGAGAAAAGAGCACTCTTCTACTCTACTGTGTTTTCTATGGGGTCCGAACAGTGAGCTTGCTGAGAACAAAAGAACTGTGTTTCCTACACACACGGGCCATATCTAGTTCAACTCTGCTTAGGAAACTGACAAGAACAGTAGCTGCTCTTCAGTCCAATACACTGTACTTGCTGGGAACAGACGAGAGGGCTATTTGCACTATGTATGGCAAAGGGAGCGCAATATTCACTCTTCTTACCAGAAAACACCTCTTGCTCGTAGGACCAAAAACTGCATTTGATTCAACTCCATTTAGGACTGGGAAACAAACGCTAGCTCGCCATAAAAGAAACACACTCTGCTTTTGAGAAAAGAGCACTCTTCTACTCTACTGTGTTAACTATAGGGCCAGTAGAGTGAGCTTGCTCAGAACAAAAGAACTGTGCTTCCTACACAAATGGCCATATCCACTTCAATTCTGCTTAGGAAACTGAAAAGAACAGTAGCTCCTCTTCAGTCCAATACACTGTACTTGCTGGGAACAGATGCGTTATCTATTTGCACTGTGTTTGGTAATGGGAGTGCAATAGTGACTTTCCTTACCAGAAAACAACTCTTGCGCGTAGGACTAAAAACTGCATGTGATTCAACTCCATTTAGGACTGGGAAACAAACGGTAGCTCGCCTTACAAGAAACACACTCTGCTTTTGAGAAAAGAGCACTCTTCTACTCTACTGTATTTCCTATGGGGTCCGAACAGTGAGCTTGCTCAGAACAAAAGAACTGTACTTCCTGCACACATGGCCATATCTAGTTCAATTCTGCTTAGGAAACTGACAAGAACAGTAGATCCTCTTCAGTCCAATACACTGTACATGCTGGGAAAAGACGCCAGTGCTATTTGCCCTGTGTATGACAATGCGAGCACAAAAGTGACTCTTCTTAACAGAAAAAAACTCTTGCTTGTAGGACCAGAAACTGCATGTGATTCAACTCCATTTAGGAATTGGAAACAAACACTAGCTCGCCTTACAAGAAACACACTCTGCTTTTGAGAAAAGAGCACTCTGCTACTCTACTGTGTTTCCAATAGGGCCAGAACAGTGAGCTTGCTCAGAACAAAAGAACTGTGCTTCCTACACACACGGGCTATATCTAGTTCAACTCTGTGTAGGAAACTGAAAAGAACAGTAGATTCTCTTCAGTCCAACACACTGTACATGCTGGGAAAAGACGCCAGTGTTATTGCCCTGTGTATGACAATGCGAGTGCAATAGTGACTCTTCTTAACAGAAAACAACTCTTGCTTGTAGGACCAGAAACTGCATGTGATTCAACTCCATTTAGCTCTGGGAAGCAAACGCTATCTCGCCTTACAACTAACACACTCTGCTTTTGAGAAAAGAGCACTGAGTTTCCTATGGGGTCCGCACAGTGAGCTTGCTCAGAACAAAAGAACTCTGCTTTCTACACACACGGGCCATATTTAGTTCAACTCTGCAGAGGAAACTGACAAGAACAGTAGATCCTCTTCAGTCCAATACACTGTACTGGCTGGGAACAGACGCAAGTGCTATTTGCCCTGTGTATGACAATTCGAGCGAAATAGTGACTCTTCTTACCAGAAAACAACTCTTCCTTGTAGGACCAGAAACTGCATGTGATTCAACTCCATTTTGGTCTGGGAAGCAAATGCTATCTCGCCTTACAAGAAACACACTCTGCTTTTGAGAAAAGAGCACTCTTCTACTCTACTGTGTTTCCTATAGGGCCAGAACAGTGAGCTTGCTCAGAACAAAAGAATTGTGCTTCCTACACACATGGCCGTATCTAGTTCAATTCTGCTTAGGAAACTGACAAGAACAGTAGATCCTCTTCAGTCCAATGTACATGCTGGGAACAGACGCCAGTGCTATTTGCCCTGTGTTTGACAATGGGAGCGCAATAGTGTCTTTCCTTACCAGAAAACAACTCTTGCTCTTACGTCCAGAAAATGCATGTGATTCAACTCCATTTAGGACTGGGAAACAAACGCTATCTCGCCTTACAAGAAACACACTCTACTTTTGAGAAAAGAGCACTCTTCTACTCTACTGTGTTTCCTATAGGGCCAGAATGTGAGCTTGCTCAGAACAAAAGAACTGTGCTTCCTATACACACGGGCCATATCTAGTTCAACTCTGCTCAGGAAACTGACAAGAACAGTAGCTCCTCTTCAATCCAATACACTGTACTTGCTGAGAGCAAACGCGAGTGCTATTTGCACTGTGTATGGCAATGGGAGCGCAATAGTGACTCTTCTTACCAGAAAACAACTCTTGCTCTTAGGACCAGAAACTGCATGTGATTCAACTCCATTTAGGACTGGGAAGCAAACGCTAGGTCGCCTTACACTAAACACACTCGGCTTTTGAGAAAAGAGCACTCTTCTACTCTACTGTGTTTCCTATGGGGTCCGAACAGTCAGCTTGCTGAGAACAACAGAACTGTGCTTCCTACACACGGGCCATATATAGTTCAACTCTTCTTAGGAACCTGACAAGAACAGTAGCTCCTCTTCAGTCCAATACACTGTACTTGCTAGGAACATACGCGAGTGCTATTTGCACTGTGTATGGCAATGGGATCGCAATAGTGAATTTCCTTACCAGAAACCAACTCTTGCTCGTAGGAACAGAAACTGCATGTGATTCAACTCCATTTAAGACTGGGAAACAAACGCTAGCTCGCCTTACAAGAAACACACTCTGCTTTTGAGGAAAGAGCACTCTTCTACACTACTGTGTTTCCTGTATGGCCAGAACAGTGAGCTTGCTGAGTACAAAAGAACTGTGTTTCCTACACACATGGGCCATATCTAGTTCAACTCTGCTTAGGAAGCTGACAAGAACAGTAGATCCTCTTCAGTCCAATACACTGTACATGCTGAGAACAGAGGCCAGTGCTATTTGCCCTGTGTATGACAATGGGAGCGCAATAGTGACTCTTATTACCAGAAAAAACTCTTGCTCGTAGGATCAGAAACTGCATGTGATTCAACTCCATTTAGGACTGGGAAACAAATGCTAGCTCGCCTTACAAGAAACACACTCTGATTTTGAGAAAAGAGCACTCTTCTACTCTACTGTGTTTCCTATAGGGCTAGAACAGTGAGCGTGCTCAGAACAAAAGAACTGTGCTTCCTACACACACGGGCCATATCTAGTTTAACTCTGCATCGGAAACTGACAAGAACAGTAGCTCCTCTTCAGTCCAATACACTGCACATGCTTGAAAAAGAAGCCAGGGCTATTTGCCATGTGTATGACAATGGGAGCGCAATAGTGACTCTTCTTACTAGAAAACAACTCTTGCTCGTTGGACCAGAAACTGCATGTGATTCAACTCCATTTAGGTCTGGCAAGCAAACGCTAGCTCACCTTACAAGAAACACACTCTGCTTTTGAGAAAAGAGCACTCTTCTACTCTACGGTGTTTCCTATGGAGTCCGAACAGTGAGCTTGCTCAGAACAAAAGAACTGTGCTTCCTATACACACGGGCCATATCTAGTTCAACTCTGCTTAGGAAACTGACAAGAACAGTAGCTCCTCTTCAGTCCAATACACTGTAATTGATTGGAACAGACGCAAATGCTATTTGTACTGTGTATGGCAATGGGAGCACAATAGTGACTCTTCTTACCAAAAAATAACTCTTCTCGTAGGACCAGAAACTGCATGTGATTCAAATACATTTAGGACTGGGAAACAAAAGTTAGCTCGCCTTACAAGAAACACACTCTGATTTTGAGTAAAGAGCACTCTTCTTCTCTACTATGTGTCCTATGGGTTCCGAACAGTGAGCTTGCTCAGAACAAAAGAACTGTGCTTCCTATGCACACGGGCCATATCTAGTTCAACTCTGCTTAGGAAACTGACAAGAACAGTAGCTCCTCTTCAGTCCAATACACTGTACTTGCTGGGAACAGACGCAAGTGCTATTTGCACTGTGTATGTCAATGGGAACGCAATAGTGACTTTCTTTACCAGAAAACAACCCTTGCTTTTAGGACCAAAAACTGCATGTGATTCAACTCCATTTAGGACTGGGAAACAAACGCTAGCTCGCCTTACAAGAAACACACTCTGCTTTTGAGAAAAGAGCACTCTTCTACTCTACTGTGTTTCTTATAGGTCCAGAACAGTGAGCTTGCTCAGAAAAAAAGAACTGTGCTTCCTACACAAATGGCCATATCCAGTTCAATTCTGCTTAGGAAACTGACAAGTACAGTAGCTCCTCTTCAGTCCAATACACTGTACTTGCTGGGAACAGATGCGAGTGCTATTTGCACTGTGTTTGGCAAAGGGAGCGCAATAGTGACTTTCTTTACCAGAACAACTCTTGCGCGTGGGACCAAAAACTGCATGTGATTCAACTCCATTTAGGACTGGGAAACAAACGCTAGCTCGCCTTACAAGAAACACACTCTGCTTTTGAGAAAAGAGCACTCTTCTACTCTAATGTGTTTCCTATAGGGCCAGAACAGTAAGGTTGCTCAGAACAAAGGAACTGTGCTTCCTAAACACACGGGCCATATCTAGTTCAACTCTGCAGAGGAAACTGACAAGAACAGTAGATCCTCTTCAGTCCAATACACTGTACAGGCTGGGAACAGACGCCAGTGCTATTTGCCCTGTGTATGACAATGCGAGCACAATAGTGACTCTTCTTACCAGAAAACAACTATTGCTTGTAGGACCAGAAACTGCATGTGATTCAACTCCATTTAGGACTGGGAAACAAATGCTATCTCGCCTTACAAGAAACACACTCTGCTTTTGAGAAAAGAGCACTCTTCTACTCTACTGTGTTTCCTAAGGGGTCCGAACAGTGAGCTTACTCAGAACAAAAGAACTGTGCTTCCTACACACACGGGGTATATCTAGTTCAACTCTGCGTAGGAAACTGACAAGAACAGTAGATCCTCTTCAGTCCAATACACTGTACATGCTGGGAAAAGACGCCAGTGCTATTTGCCCTGTGTATGACAATGCGAGCGCAATAGTGACTCTTCTTACCAGAAAACAACTCTTGCTTGTAGGACCAGAAACTGCATGTGATTCAACTCCATTTAGGTCTGGGAAGCAAACGCTAGCTCGCCTTACAAAAAACACACTCTGCTTTTGAGAAAAGAGCACTCTTCTACTCTACTGTGTTTCCTATAGGGCCAGAACAGTGAGCTTGCTCAGAAGAAAAGAACTGTGCTTCCTACACACATGGCCGTATCTAGTTCAATTCCGCTTAGGAAACTGACAAGAACAGTAGATCCTCTTCAGTCCAATACACTGTACGTGCCGGGAACAGAGGCCAATGCTATTTGCCCTGTGTATGACAATGGGAGCGCAATAGTGACTTTTCTTACCAGAAAACAACTCTTGCTCGTACGTCCAGAAAATGCATGTGATTCAACTCCATTTAGGACTGGGAAACAAACGCTATATCGCCTTACAAGAAACACACTCCGCTTTTGAGAAAAGAGCACTCTTCTACTCTACTGTGTTTTTTACAGGGCCAGAAAGTGAGCTTGCTCAGAACAAAAGAACTGTGCTTCCTATACACACGGGGCATATCTAGTTCAACTCTGCTCAGGAAACTGACAAGAACAGTATCTCCTCTTCAGTCCAATACACTGTACTTGATTGGAAAAGACGCAAGTGCTATTTGCACTGTGTATGGCAATGGGAACGCAAGAGTGACTCTTCTTACCAAAAAACAACTCTACTCGTAGGACCAGAAACTGCATGTGATTCAACTTCATTTATGACTGGGAAACAAAAGCTAGCTCGCCTTACAAGAAACACACTCTGCTTTTGAAAAAAGAGTACTCTTCTACTCTACTGTGTTTCCTATGGGGTCCGAACAGTTAGCTTGCTCAGAACAAATGAACTGTGCTTCCTACACACACGGGCCATATCTAGTTCAAGTCTGCTTACGAAACTGACAAAAACAGTAGCTCCTCTTCAATCCAATACACTGTACTTGCTGAGAGCAAACGCGAGTGCTATTTGCACTGTGTATGGCAATGGGAGCGCAATAGTGACTTTCCTTACCAGAAAACAACTTTTGCTCGTAGGAACGGAAACTGCATGTGATTCAACTCCGTTTAGGACTGCGAAACAAACGCTAGCTCGCCTTACAAAAACACACTCTGCTTTTGAGGAAAGAGCACTCTTCTACTGTACTGTGTTTCCTATAGGGCCAGAACAGTGAGCTTGCTGAGTACAAAAGAACTGTGCTTCCTACACATATGGGCCATATCTAGTTCAACTCTGCTTAGGAAAATGACAAGAACAGTAGCTCCTCTTCAGTCCAATTCACTGTACTTGCTGGGAACAGACATGAGGGCTATTTGCACTGTGTATGGCAAAGGGAGCGCAATAGTGACTCTTCTTACCAGAAAACAACTCTTGCTCGTAGGACCAGAAACTGCATGTGTATTTCAACTCCATTTAGGACTGGGAAACAAACGCTAGCTCACCTTACAAGAAACACACTCTGCTTTTGAGAAAAATGCACTCTTCTACTCTACTGTGTTTTCTATGGGGTTCGAAATGTGAGCTTGCTCAGAACAAAAGAACTGTGCTTCCTACACACACGGGCCATATCTTGTTCAATTCTGCTTAGGAAACTGACAAGAACAGTAGCTCCTCTTCAGTCCAATACACTGTACTTGCTGGGAACAGACGCGAGGGCTATTTTCATTGTGTATGGCAAAGGGAGTACAATCGTGACTCTTCTAACCAGAAAACAACTCTTGCTGGTAGGACCAGAAACTGCATGTGTACTTCAACTCCATTGAGAACTGGAAAACAAACGGTAACTCGCCTTACTAGAAACACACTCTGCTGTTGAGAAAAGAGCACTCGTCTCTCTACTGTGTTTCCTATGGGGTTCGAACAGTGAGCTTGCTAAGAACAAAAGAACTGTGCTTCCTACACACACGGGACTTATCTAATTCAACTTTGCTTAGGAAACTGACATGAACAGTAGCTCCTCTTCAGACCAATACACTGTAGTTGCTGGAAACAGACGCGAGTGTTATTTGTACTATGTATGGCAATGGGAGCGCAATAGTGACTCTTCTTACCAGAAAACAACTCTTGCTCGTAGGACCAAAAACTGCATTTGATTCAACTTCATTTAGGACTGGGAAACAAACGCTAGCTCGCCATACAAGAAACACACTCTGCTTTTGAGAAAAGAGCACTCTTCTACTCTTACTGTGTTTTCTATGGGGTCCGAACAGTGTGCTTGCTGAGAACAAAAGAACTGTGCTTCCTACACACACGGGCCATATCTAGTTCAACTCTGCTTAGGAAACTGACAAGAACAGTAGCTCCTCTTCAGTCCAATACACTGTACTTGCTGGGAACAGACGAGAGGGCTATTTGCACTATGTATGGCAAAGGGAGCGCAATAGTGACTCTTCTTACCAGAAAACAACTCTTGCTCGTAGGACCAAAAACTGCATGTGATTCAACTCCATTTAGGACTGGGAAACAAACGCTAGCTCGCCTTACGAGAAACACACTCTGCTTTTGAGAAAAGAGCACTCTTCTACTCTACTGTGTTTCCTATGGGGTCCGAACAGTGAGCTTGCTCAGAACAAAAGAACTGTGCTTCCTACACACACGGGCCATATCTAGTTCAACTCTGCTTAGGAAACTGAAAAGAACAGTAGATCCTCTTCAGTCCAATACGCTGTACATGCTGGGTACAGACGCCAGTGCTATTTGCACTGTGTATGGCAATGGGAGCGCAATAGTGACTCTTCTTACCAGAAAACAGACCTTGCTCGTAGGAACAGAAACTGCATGTGATTCAACTCCATTTAAGACTGGGAAACAAATGCTAGCTCGCCTTACAAGAAACACACTCTGCTTTTGAGAAAAGAGCACTCTTCTACTCTACTGTGTTTCCTATGGGGTCCGAATTGTGAGCTTGCTCAGAACAAAAGAAATGTGCTTCCTACACACATGGGCCATATGTAGTTCAACTCTGCATAGGAAACTGACAAGAACAGTATCTCCTCTTCAGTCCAATACACAGTACTTGCTGGGAACAGACGCGAGGGCTATTTGCATTGTGTATGGCAAAGGGAGCGCAATAGTGACTCTTCTAACCAGAAAACAACTCTTGCTGGTAGGACCAGAAACTGCATGTGTATTTCAACTCCATTTAGGACTGGGAAATAAATGCTAGCTCGCCTTACAAGAAACACACTCTGCTTTTGAGAAAAGAGCACTCTTCTACTCTACTGTTTTTCCTATGGGGTCCAAATAGTGAGCTTACTGAGTACAAAAGAACTGTGCTTCCTACACACACGGGCCATATCTAGTTCAATTCTGCTTAGGAAACTGACAAGAAGAGTAGCTCCTATTCAGTCCAATACACTGTACTTGCTGGGAACAGATGCGAGGGCTATTTGCACTGTGTATGGAAATAGGAGCGCAATAGTGACTTTCCTTACCAGAAAACAACTCTTGCTTGTAGGAACGGAAACTGCATGTGATTCAACTCCATTTAGGACTGGGAAACAAACGCTAGCTCGCCTTACAAGAAACAAACTCTTCTTTTGGGGAAAGAGCACTCTTCTACTCTACTGTGTTTCCTATAGGGCCAGAACAGTGAGCTTGCTGAGTACAAAAGAACTGTGCTTCCTACACACATGGGCCATGTCTAGTTCAACTCTGCTTAGGAAACTGACAAGAACAGTAGATCCTCTTCATTCCAATACGCTGTACATGCTGGGTACAGACGCCAGTGTTATTTGCACTGTGTATGGCAATGGGAGCGCAATAGTGACTCTTCTTACCAGAAAACAACCCTTGCTCATAGGACCAGAAACTGCATGTGATTCAACTCCATTTAGGACTGGGAAACAAACGCTAGCTCGCCTTACAAGAAACACACTCTGCTTTTGAGAAAAGAGCACTCTTCTACTCTATTGTGTTTTCTATGGGATCCGACAGTGAGCTTGATGAGAACAAAAGAACTGTGCTTCCTACACACACGCGCCATATCTAGTTCAACTCTGCTTAGGAAACTGACAAGAACAGTAGCTCCTCTTCAGTCCAATACACTGTACTTGCTGGGAACAGACGAGAGGGCTATTTGCACTATGCATGGCAAAGGGAACGCAAAAGTGACTCTTCTTACCAGAAAACAACTCTTGCTCGTAGGACCAAAAACTGCATTTGATTCAACTCCATTTAGGACTGGGAAACGAACGCTAGCTCGCCTTACAAGAAACACACTCTGCTTTTGAGAAAAGAGCACTCTTCTACTCTACTGTGTTTCCTATGGGGTCTGAAGAGTGAGCTTGTTCAGAACAAAAGAACTGTGCTTCCTACACACACGGGCCATATCTAGTTCAACTCTGCTTAGGAAACTGAAAAGAACAGTAGATCCTCTTCAGTCCAATACGCTGTACATGCTGGGTACAGAAGCCAGTGCTATTTGCACTGTGTATGGCAATGGGAGCGCAATAGTGACTCTTCTTACCAGAAAACAGCCCTTGCTCGTAGGAACAGAAACTGCATGTCATTCAACTCCATTTAAGACTGGGAAACAAACACTAGCTCACCTTACAAGAAACACACTCTGCTTTTGAGAAAAGAGCACTCTTCTACTCTACTGTGTTTCCTATGGGGTCCAAACAGTGAGCTTGCTGAGTACAAAAGAACTGTGCTTCCTACATACACGGGCCATATCTAGTTCAATTCTGCTTAGGAAACTGACAAGAAGAGTAGCTCCTATTCAGTCCAATACACTGTACTTGCTGGGAACAGACGCGAGTGCTATTTGCACTGTGTATGGCAATGGGAGCGCAATAGTGACTTTCCTTACCAGAAAACAACTCTTGCTCGTAGGAACGGAAACTGCATGTGATTCACCTCCATTTAGGACTGGGAAACAAACGCTAGATCGCCTTACAAGAAACACACTCTGCTTTTGATTAAAGAGCACTCTTCTACTCTACTGTGTTTCCTATGGGGTCCGAACAGTTGCTATTTGCCCTGTGTATGACAATGGGAGCGCAATAGTGACTCTTCTAACCAGAAAACAACTCTTGCTGGTAGGACCAGAAACTGCATGTGTATTTTAACTCCATTTAGGACTGGGAAATAAATGCTAGCTCACCTTACAAGAAACACACTCTGCTTTTGAGAAAAGAGCACTTTTCTACTCTACTGTTTTTCCTATGGGGTCCAAATAGTGAGCTTACTGAGTACAAAAGAACTGTGCTTACTACACACACGGGCCATATCTAGTTCAATTCTGCTTAGGAAACTGACAAGAAGAGTAGCTCCTATTCAGTCCAATACACTGTACTTGCTGGGAACAGAAGCGAGGGCTATTTGCATTGTGTATGGAAATGGGAGCGCAATAGTGACTTTCCTTACCAGAAAACAACTCTTGCTCGTAGGAACGGAAACTGCATGTGATTCAACTCTATTTAGGACTGGGAAACAAACGCTAGCTCGCCTTACAAGAAACACACTCTGCTTTTGATTAAAGAGCACTCTTCTACTCTACTGTGTTTCCTATAGGGCCAGAACAGTGAGCTTGCTGAGTACAAAAGAACTGTGCTTCCTACACACATGGGCCATCTCTAGTTCAACTCTGCTTAGGAACCTGACAAAAACAGTAGATCCTCTTCAGTCCAATACACTGTACATGCTGAGAACAGAGGCCAGTGCTATTTGCCCTGTGTATGACAATGGGAGCGCAATAGTGACTCTTATTACCAGAAAAAAACTCTTGCTCGTAGGACCATAACCTGCATGTGATTCAACTCCATTTAGGACTGGGAAACAAACGCTAGCTCGCCTTACAAGAAACACACTCTGCTTTTGAGAAAAGAGCACTCTTCTACTCTACTGTGTTTCCTATGGGGTCCGAACAGTGAGCTTGCTCAGAAAAAAAGAACTGTGCTTCCTACAAACACGGCCTTATCTAGTTCAACTTTGCTTAGGAAACTGACATGAACAGTAGCTCCTCTTCAGACCAATACACTGTACTTGCTGGAAACAGACGCGAATGTTATTTGTACTATGTATGGCAATGGGAGCGCAATAGTGACTCTTCTTACCAGAAAACAACTCTTGCTCGTAGGACCAAAAACTGCATTTGATTCAACTCCATTTAGGACTGGGAAACAAACGCTAGCTCGCCTTACAAGAAACACACTCTGCTTTTGAGAAAAGAGCACTCTTCTACTCTACTGTGTTTTCTAAGGGGTCCGAACAGTGAGCTTGCTGAGAACAAAAGAACTGTGCTCCCTACACACACGGGCCATATCTAGTTCAACTCTGCTTAGGAAACTGACAAGAACAGTAGCTCCTCTTCAGTCCAATACACTGTACTTGCTGGGAACAGACGAGAGGGCTATTTGCACTATGTATGGCAAAGGGAGCGCAATAGTGACTCTTCTTACCAGAAAACAACTCTTGCTCGTAGGACCAAAAACTGCATTTGATTCAACTCCATTTAGGACTGGGAAACAAACGCTAGCTCGCCTTACAAGAAACACACTCTGCTTTTGAGAAAAGAGCACTCTTCTACTCTACTGTGTTTCCTACGGGGTCCGAACAGTGAGCTTGTTCAGAACAAAAGAACTGTGCTTCCTACACACACGGGCCATATCTAGTTCAACTCTGCTTAGGAAACTGACAAGAACAGTAGATCCTCTTCATTCCAATACGCTGTACATGCAGGGTACAGACAACAGTGTTATTTGCACTGTGTATGGCAAAGGGAGCGCAATAGTGACTCTTCTAACCAGAAAACAACTCTTGCTGGTAGGACCAGAAACTGCGTGTGTATTTCAACTCCATTTAGGACTAGGAAACAAATGGTAGCTCGCCTTACAAGAAACACACTCTGCTTTTGAGAAAAGAGCACTCTTCTCTCTACTGTGTTTCCTATGGGTCCGAACAGTGAGCTTGCTCAGAACAAAAGAACTGTGCTTCCTACACACACGGCCTTATCTAGTTCAACTTTGCTTAGGAAACTGACATGAACAGTCGCTCCTCTTCAGACCAATACACTCTACTTGCTGGAAACAGACACGAATGTTATTTGTATTATGTATGGCAAAGGGAGCGCAATAGTGACTCTTCTAACCAGAAAACAACTCTTGCTGGTAGGACCAGAAACTGCGTGTGTATTTCAACTCCATTTAGGACTAGGAAACAAATGGTAGCTCGCCTTACAAGAAACACACTCTGCTTTTGAGAAAAGAGCACTATTCTACTCTACTGTGTTTCCTATGGGGTCCGAACAGTGAGCTTGATGAGAACAAAAGAACTGTGCTTCCTACACACACGGGCCATATCTAGTTCAACTCTGCTTAGGAAACTGACAAGAACAGTAGCTCCTATTCATTCCAATACGCTGTATTTGCTGGGAACAGAGGCGAGTGCTATTTGCACTGTGTATGGAAATGGGAGCGCAATCGTGACTTTCCTTACCAGAAAACAACTCTTGCTCGTAGGAACGGAAACTGCATGTGATTCAACTCCATTTAGGACTGGGAAACAAACGCTAGCTCGCCTTACAAGAAACACACTCTGCTTTTGAGGAAAGAGCACTCTTCTACTCTACTGTGTTTCCTATATGGCTAGAACAGTGAGCTTGCTCAGAACAAAATAACTGTGCTTCCTACACACATGGGCCATATCTAGTTCAACTCTGCTTAGGAACCTGACAAGAACAGTATATCCTCTTCAGTCCAATACACTGTACATGCTGAGAACAGAGGCCAGTCCTATTTGCCCTGTGTATGACAATGGGAGCGCAATAGTGACTCTTATTACCAGAAAAAACTCTTGCTTGTAGGACCAGAAACTGCATGTGATTCAACTCCATTTAGGACTGGGAAACAAACGCTAGCTCGCCTTACAAGAAACACACTCTGCTTTTGAGAAAAGAGCACTCTTCTACTCCACTGTGTTTCCTATATGGCTAGAACAGTGAGCTTGCTCAGAACAAAATAACTGTGCTTCCTACACACACGGGCCATATCTAGTTCAATTCTGCTTAGGAAACTGACAAGAACAGTAGATCCTCTTCAGTCCAATACACTGTACATGCTGGGTACAGACGCCAGTGCTATTTGCACTGTGTATGGCAATGGGAGCGCAATAGTGACTCTTCTTACCAGTAAACAACTCTTGCTCGTAGGACCAGAAAGTGCATGTGATTCAACTCCATTTAGGACTGGGAAACAAACGCTAGCTCACCTTACAAGAAACACACTCTGCTTTTGAGAAAAGAGCACTCTTCTCTCTACTGTGTTTTCAATGGGGTTCGAACAGTGAGCTTGCTCAGAAGAAAAGAACTGTGCTTCCTACAAACACGGCCTTATCTAGTTCAACTTTGCTTAGGAAACTGACAAGAACAGTAGCTCCTCTTCAGTCCAATACACTGTACTTGCTGGGAACAGACCTGAGGGCTATTTGCATTGTGTATGGCAAAGGGAGCGCAATAGTGACTCTTCTAACCAGAAAACAACTCTTGCTGGTAGGACCAGAAACTGCATGTGTATTTCAACTCCATTTAGGACTAGGAAACAAACGGTAGCTCGCCTTACAAGAAACACACTCTGCTTTTGAGAAAAGAGCACTCTTCTACTCCACTGTGTTTTCTATGGGGTTCGAACAGTGAGCTTGCTCAGAAGAAAAGAACTGTGCTTCCTACAAACACGGCCTTATCTAGTTCAACTTTGCTTAGGAAACTGACATGAACAGTAGCTCCTCTTCAGTCCAATACACTGTACTTGCTGGGAACAGACGAGAGGGCTATTTGCACTATGTATGGCAAAGGGAGCGCAATAGTGACTCTTCTAACCAGAAAACAACTCTTGCTGGTAGGACCAGAAACTGCGTGTGTATTTCAACTCCATTTAGGACTAGGAAACAAATGGTAGCTCGCCTTACAAGAAACACACTCTGCTTTTGAGAAAAGAGCACTCTTCTACTCTACTGTGTTTCCTATGGGGTCCGAACAGTGAGCTTGTTCAGAACAAAAGAACTGTGCTTCCTACACACACGGGCCATATCTAGTTCAACTCTGCTTAGGAAACTGACAAGAACAGTAGATCCTCTTCATTCCAATACGCTGTACATGCTGGGTACAGACGCCAGTGTTATTTGCACTATGTATGGCAAAGGGAGCGCAATAGTGACTCTTCTTACCAGAAAAAAACTCTTGCTCGTAGGACCAGAAACTGCATGTGATTCAACTCCATTTAGGACTGGGAAACAAACGCTAGCTCGCCTTACAAGAAACACACTCTGCTTTTGAGAAAAGAGCACTCTTCTACTCTACTGTGTTTTCTATGGGGTCCGACAGTGAGCTTGATGAGAACAAAAGAACTGTGCTTCCTACACACACGTGCCATATCTAGTTCAACTCTGCTTAGGAAACTGACAAGAACAGTAGCTCCTCTTCAGTCCAATACACTGTACTTGCTGGGAACAGACGAGAGGGCTATTTGCACTATGTATGGCAAAGGGAACGCAAAAGTGACTCTTCTTACCAGAAAACAACTCTTGCTCGTAGGACCAAAAACTGCATTTGATTCAACTCCATTTAGGACTGGGAAACAAACGCTAGCTCGCCTTACAAGAAACACACTCTGCTTTTGAGAAAAGAGCACTCTTCTACTCTACTGTGTTTCCTATGGGGTCCGAACAGTGAGCTTGTTCAGAACAAAAGAACTGTGCTTCCTACACACACGGGCCATATCTAGTTCAACTCTGCTTAGGAAACTGAAAAGAACAGTAGATCCTCTTCAGTCCAATACGCTGTACATGCTGGGTACAGACGCCAGTGCTATTTGCACTGTGTATGGCAATGGGAGCGCAATAGTGACTCTTCTTACCAGAAAACAACCCTTGCTCGTAGGACCATAAACTGCATGTGATTAAACTCCATTTAGGACTGGGAAACAAACACTAGCTCGCCTTACAAGAAACACACTCTGCTTTTGAGAAAAGAGCACTCTTCTACTCTACTGTGTTTCCTATGGGGTCCAAACAGTGAGCTTGCTCAGAACAAAAG
Source organism: Peromyscus eremicus (assembly GCF_949786415.1). Taxonomy (NCBI): domain Eukaryota; kingdom Metazoa; phylum Chordata; class Mammalia; order Rodentia; family Cricetidae; genus Peromyscus; species Peromyscus eremicus. The sequence goes on along the minus strand of NW_026737250.1, from coordinate 16,298 downwards.
AACTGTGCTTCTTACACACAGGGGCATATCTAGTTCAATTCTGCTTAGGAAACTGAAAAGAACAGTAGCTCTTCTTCAGTCCAATACACTGTACTTGCTGGGAACAGACGCGAGTGCTATTTGCACTGTGTATGGCAATGGGAGTGCAATAGTGACTCTTCTTACCAGAAAACATCTCTTGCTCGTAGTACCAGAAACTGCATGTGATTCAACTCCATTTAGGACTTGGAAACAAACGCTAGCTCGCCTTACAAGAAACACACTCTGCTTTTGAGAAAAGAGCACTCTTCTACTCTACTGTGTTTCCTATGGGGTCCAAACAGTGAGCTTGCTCAGAACAAAAGAACTGTGCTTCCTACACACACGGGCCATATCTAGTTCAACTCTGCTTAGGAAACTGACAAGAACAGTAGCATCTCTTCAGTCCAATACACTGTACTTGCTGGGAACAGACGCGAGTGCTATTTGCACTGTGTATGGCAATGGGAGCGCAATAGTCACTTTCCTTACCAGAAAACAACTCTTGCACGTAGGAACGGAAACTGAATGTGATTCAACTCCATTTATGACTGCGAAACAAACGCTAGCTCGCCTTACAAAAACACACTCTGCTTTTGAGGAAAGAGCACTCTTCTACTCTACTGTGTTTCCTATAGGGCCAGAAGAGTGAGCTTGCTGAGTACAAATGAATTGTGCTTCCTACACACACGGGCCATATCTAGTTCAACTCTGCTTAGGATACTGAAAAGAACAGTAGATCCTCTTCAGTCCAATACGCTGTACCGGCTGGGTACAGACGCCAGTGCTATTTGCACTGTGTATGGCAATGGGAGCGCAATAGTGACTCTTCTTACCAGAAAACAACTCTTGTTCTTAGGAGCAGAAACTGCATGAGATTCAACTCCATTTAGGACTGGGAAACAAACGCTAGCTCGCCTTACAAGAAACACACTCTGCTTTTGAGAAAAGAGCACTCTTCTACTCTACTGTGTTTCCTATGGGATCCAAACAGTGAGCTTGCTCAGAACAAACGAACTGTGCTTCCTACACACACGGGCCATATCTAGTTCAATTCTGCTTAGGAAACTGACAAGAACAGTAGCTCCTCTTCAGTACAATACACGGTACTTGCTGAGAACAGACGCGAGTGCTATTTGCACTGTGTATGGCAATGGGAGTGCAATAGTGACTTTCCTTACCAGAAAACAACTCTTGCTCATAGGAACGGAAACTGCATGTGATTCAACTCCATTTAGGACTGCAAAACAAACGCTAGCTCGCCTTACAAAAAAAACACTCTGCTTTTGAGGAAAGAGCACTCTTCTACTCTATTGTGTTTCCTATAGGGCCAGAACAGTGAGCTTGCTGAGTACAAAAGAACTGTGCTTCCTACACACATGGGCCATATCTAGTTCAACTCTGCTTAGGAACCTGACAAGAACAGTAGCTCCTCTTCAGTCCAATACACTGTACATGCTGGGAACAGAGGCCAGTGCTATTTGCCCTGTGTATGACAATGGGAGCGCAATAGTGACTCTTATTACCAGAAAAAACTCTTGCTCGTAGGACCAGAAACTGCATGTGATTCAACTCCATTTAGGACTGGAAAAGAAACGCGAGCTCGCCTTACAAGAAACACACTCTGCTTTTGAGAAAAGAGCACTCTTCTACTCTACTGTGTTTCCTATAGGGCTAGAACAGTGAGCTTGCTCAGAACAAAAGAAATGTGCTTCCTACACATATGGACCATATCTAGTTCAACTCTGCTTAGGAAACTGACAAGAACAGTAGGTCCTCTTCAGTCCAATACACTGTACTTGCTGGGAACAGACGCGAGGGCTCTTTGCACTGTGTATGGCAAAGGGAGCACAATAGTGACTCTTCTTACCAGAAAACAACTCTTGCTCGTAGGACCAGAAACTGCATGTGTATTTCAACTCCATTTAGGACTGGGAAACAAACGCTAGCTCACCTTACAAGAAACACACTCTGCTTTTGAGAAAAATGCACTCTTCTACTCTACTGTGTTTTCTATGGGGTTCGAAATGTGAGCTTGCTCAGAACAAAAGAACTGTGCTTCCTACACACACGGGCCATATCTAGTTCAATTCTGCTTAGGAAACTGACAAGAACAGTAGATCCTCTTCAGTCCAATACACTGTACATGCTGGGTACAGACGCCAGTGCTATTTGCACTGTGTATGGCAATGGGAGCGCAATAGTGACTTTTCTTACCAGAAAACAACTCTTGCTCGTAGGACCAGAAACTGCATGTGATTCAACTCCATTTAGGACTGGGGAACAAACGCTAGCTCGCCTTACAAGAAACACACTCTGCTTTTGAGAAAAGAGCACTCTTCTTCTCTACTGTGTTTCCTATGGCGTCCAAACAGTGAGCTTGCTCAGAACAAAAGAACTGTGCTTCGTACACACACGGGCCATGTCTAGTTCAATTCTGCTTAGGAAACTGACAAGAACAGTAGCTCCTCTTCAGTCCAATACACTGTACTTGCTGGGAACAGACGCGAGTGCTTTTTGCACTGTGTACGGCAATGGGAGCGCAATAGTGACTTTCCTTACCAGAAAACAACTCTTGCTCGTAGGAATGGAAACTGCATGTGATTCAACTCCATTTAGGACTGGGAAACAAACGCTAGCTCGCCTTACAAAAAACACACTCTGCTTTTGAGGAAAGAGCACTCTTCTACTCTACTGTGTTTCCTATGGGGATCAAACAGTGAGCTTGCTCAGAACAAAAGAACTGTGCTTCCTACACACACGGGCCATATCTAGTTCAATTCTGCTTAGGAAACTGACAAGAACAGTAGCTCCTCTTCATTCCAACACAGTGTACTTGCTGGGAACAGACACGAGGGCTATTTGCACTGTGTATGGCAAAGGGAGCTCAAGAGTGACTCTTCTTACCAAAAAACAACTCTTGCTCGTAGGACCAGAAACTGCATGTGTATTTCAACTCCATTTGGGACTGGGAAACAAACGCTAGTTCACCTTACAAGAAACACACTCTGCTTTTGAGAAAAGAGCACTCTTCTACTCTACTGTGTTTCCTATGGGGTTCGAAATGTGAGCATTCTCAGAACAAAAGAACTGTGCTTCCTACACACACGGGCCATATCTAGTTCAATTCTGCTTAGGAAACTGACAAGAGCAGTAGCTCCTCTTCAGTCCAATACACTGTACTTAATGGGAACAGACGCGAGTGCTATTTGCACTGTGTATGGCAATGGGAGTGCAATAGTGACTTTCCTTAGCAGAAAACAACTCTTGCTCATAGGAACGGAAACTGCATGTGACTCAACTCCATTTAGGAATGGGAAACAAACACTAGCTCGCCTTACAAGAAACACACTCTGCTTTTGAGGAAAGAGCACTCTTCTACTCTACTGTGTTTCCTATAGGGCCAGAACAGTGAGCTTGCTGAGTACAAAAGAACTGTGCTTCCTACACACATGGGCCATATCTAGTTCAACTCTGCTTAGGAAACTGACAAGAACAGTAGCTCCTCTTCAGTCCAATACACTGTACTTGCTGGGAACAGACGCGAGGGCTATTTGCACTGTGTATGGCAAAGGGAGCGCAATAGTGACTCTTCTTACCAGAAAACAACTCTTGCTTGTAGGACCAGAAACTGCATGTGTATTTCAACTCCAATTAGGACTGGAAAACAAACGCTATCTCACCTTACAAGAAACAAACTCTGCTTTTGAGAAAAATGCACTCTTCTACTCTACTGTGTTTTCTATGGGGTTCGAAATGTGAGCTTGCTCAGAACAAAAGAACTGTGCTTCCTACACACACGGGCCATATCTTGTTCAATTCTGCTTAGGAAACTGACAAGAACAGTAGCTCCTCTTCAGTCCAATACACTGTACTTTCTGGGAACAGACGCGAGGGCTATTTGCACTGTGTATGGCAAAGGGAGAGCAATAGTGACTCTTCTAACCAGAAAACATCTCTTGCTGGTAGGACCAGAAACTGCATGTGTATTTCAACTCCATTTATTACTGGGAAACAAACGCTAGCTCGCCTTACAAGAAACACACTCTGCTTTTGAGAAAAGAGCACTCTTCCCTCTACTGTGTTTCCTATGGGGTTCGAACAGTGAGCTTGCTCAGAACAAAAGAACAGTGCTTCCTACACACACGGGCCTTACTTAGTTCAACTTTGCTTAGGAAACTGACATGAACAGTAGCTCCTCTTCAGACCAATACACTGTACTTGCTGGAAACAGACGCGAGTGTTATTTGTACTATGTATGGCAATGGGAGCACAATAGTGACTCTTATTACCAGAAAACAATTCTTGCTCGTAGGACCAAAAACTGCATTTGATTCAACTCCATTTAAACTGGGAAACAAACGCTAGCTCGCCTTACAAGAAACACACTCTGCTTTTGAGAAAAGAGCACTCCTTTACTCTACTGTGTTTTCTATGGGGTCCGAACAGTGAGCTTGCTGAGAACAAAAGAACTGTGCTTCCTACACACACGGGCCATATCTAGTTCAACTCTGCTTAGGAAACTGACAAGAACAGTAGCTCCTCTTCAGTCCAATACACTGTACTTGCTGGGAACAGTCGAGAGGGCTATTTGCACTATGTATGGCAAAGGGAGCGCAATAGTGACTCTTCTTACCAGAAAACAACTCTTGCTCGTAGGACCAAAAACTGCATTTGATTCAACTCCATTTAGAACTGGGAAACAAACGCTAGATCGCCTTACAAGAAACACACTCTGCTTTTGAGAAAAGAGCACTCTTCTACTTTACTGTGTTTCCTATGGGGTCCGAACAGTGAGCTTGCTCAGAACAAAAGAACTGTGCTTCCTACACACACAGGCCATATCTAGTTCAACTCTGCTTAGGAAACTGACAAGAACAGTTGATCCTCTTCATTCCAATACACTGTACATGCTGGGTACATACGCCAGTGCTACTTGCACTGTGTATGGCAATGGTAGCGCAATAGTGACTCTTCTTACCAGATAACAACCCTTGCTCATAGGACTAGAAACTGCATGTGATTCAACTCCTTTTAGGACGGGGAAACAAACACTAGCTCGCCTTACAAGAAACACACTCTGCTTTTGAGAAAAGAGCACTCTTCTACTCCACTGTCTTTCCTATGGGGTCCAAACAGTGAGCTTGCTCAGAACAAAAGAACTGTGCTTCCTACACACACGGGCCATATCTAGTTCAATTCTGCTTAGGAAACTGACAAGAACAGTAGCTCCTCTTCAGTCCAATACACTGTACTTGCTGGGAACAGACGCGAGTGCTATTTGCACTGTGTATGGCAATGGGAGCGCAATAGTGACTTTCCTTACCAGAAAACAACTCTTGCTCGTAAGAACGGAAACTGCATGTGATTCAACTCCTTTTAGGACTGGGAAACAAACGCTAGCTCGCCTTACAAGAAACACACTCTGCTTTTGAGGAAAGAACACTCTTCTACTCTACTGTGTTTCCTATAGTGTCAGAACAGTGAGCTTGCTGAGTACAAAAGAACTGTGCTTCCTACACACATGGGCCATATCTAGTTCAACTCTGCTTAGGAACCTGACAAGAACATTAGATCCTCTTCAGTCCAATACACTGTACATGCTGGGAACAGAGGCCAGTGCTATTTTCCCTGAGTATGACAATGGGAGCACAATAGTGACTCTTATTAACAGAAAAATTTCTTGCTCGTAGGACCAGAAACTGCATGTGATTCAACTCCATTTAGGACTGGGAAACAAACGCTAGCTCAACTTACAAGAAACACACTCTGCTTTTGAGAAAAGAGCACTCTCCTTCTCTACTGTGTTTCCTATAGGGCCAGAACATAGAGCTTGCTCAGAACAAAAGAACTGTGCTTCCTACACACACGGGCCATATCTAGTTCAATTCTTCTTAGGAAACTGACAAGAACAGCAGATCCTCTTCAGTCCAATACACTGTACATGCTGGGTACAGACGCCAGTGCTATTTGCATTGTGTATGGCAATGGGAGTGCAATAGTGACTCTTCTTACCAGAAAACAACTCTTGCTCGTAGGACCAGAAACTGCATGTGAATAAACTCCATTTAGGACTGGGAAACATACGCTAGCTCGCCTTACAAGAAACACACTCTTCTTTTGAGAAAAGAGCACTTGTCTACTCTACTGTGTTTCCTATGGGGTCCAAACAGTGAGCTTGCTCAGAACAAACGAACTGTGCTTCCTACACACACGGGCCATATCTAGTTCAATTCTGCTTAGGAAACTGACAAGAACAGTAGCTCCTCTTCAGTCCAATACACTGTACATGCTGGGAACAGAGGCCAGTGCTATTTGCCCTGTGTATGACAATGGGAACGCAATAGTGATTTTATTACCAGAAAAAACTCTTGCTCGTAGGACCAGAAACTGCATGAGATTCAACTCCATTTAGGACTGGGAAACAAACGCGAGCTCGCCTTACAAGAAACACACTCTGCTTTTGAGAAAAGAGCACTCTTCTACTCTACTGTGTTTCCTATAGGGCTAGAACAGTGAGCTTGCTCAGAACAAAAGAACTGTGCTTCCTACACACATGGACTATATCTAGTTCAACTCTGCTTAGGAAACTGACAAGAACAGTAGCTCCTCTTCAGTCCAATATACTGTACTTGCTGGGAACAGACGCGAGGGCTATTTGCACTGTGTATGGCAAAGGGAGCACAATAGTGACTCTTCTTACCAGAAAACAACTCTTGCTCATAGGACCAGAAACTGCATGTGTATTTCAACTCCATTTAGGACTGGGAAACAAACACTAGCTCACCTTACAAGAAACACACTCTGCTTTTGAGAAAAAGGCACTCTTCTACTCTACTGTGTTTTCTATGGGGTTCGAAATGTGAGCTTGCTCAGAACAAAGAACTGTGCTTCCTACACACTTGGGCCATATCTAGTTCAACTCTGCTTAGGAACCTGACAAGAACAGTAGATCCTCTTCAGTCTAATACACAGTACATCCATCAGTATGACAATGGGAGCGCAATAGTGACTCTTATTACCAGAAAAAACTCTTGCTCGTAGGAACGGAAACTGCATGTGATTCAACTCCATTTAGGACTGTGAAACAAACGCTAGCTCGCCTTACAATAAACAAACTCTGCTTTTGTGGAAAGAGCACTCTTCTACTCTACTGTTTTTCCTATAGGGCCAGAACAGTGAGCTTGCTGAGTACAAAAGAACTGTGCTTCCTACACACATGGGCCATATCTAGTTCAACTCTGCTTAGGAAAATGACAAGAACAGTAGATCCTCTTCAATCCAATACACTGTAATTGCTGGGAACAGAAGCGAGGGCTATTTGCACTGTGTATGGCAAAGGGAGCACAATAGTGACTCTTCTTACCAGAAAACAACTCTTGCTCGTAGGACCAGAAACTGCATGTGTATTTCAACTCCATTTAGGACTGGGAAACAAACGCTAGCTCACCTTACAAGAAACACACTCTGCTTTTGAGAAAAATGCACTCTTCTACTCTATTGTGTTTCCTAAGGGGTTCGAAATGTGAGCTTGCTCAGAACAAAAGGACTGTGCTTCCTACACACACGGGCCATATCTTGTTCAATTCTGCTTAGGAAACTGACAAGAACAGTGGAACCTCTTCAGTCCAATAGACGGTACAGGCTGGGAACAGACGCCAGTGCTATTTGCCCTGTGTGTGACAATGGGAGCGCAATAGTGACTCTTCTTCCCAGAAAGCAACTCTTACTCATAGGACCAGAATCTGCATGTGATTCAACTCCATTTAGGACTGGGAAACAAACGCTAGCTTGCCTTACAAGAAACACACTCTGCTTTTGAGAAAAATGCACTCTTCTACTCTACTGTGTTTCCTATGGGGTTCGAAATATGAGCTTGCTCAGAACAAAAGAACTGTGCTTCCTACACACACGGGCCATATCTTGTTCAATTCTGCTTAGGAAACTGACAAGAACAGTAGAAACTCTTCAGTCCAATAGACTGTACATTCTGGGAACAGACGCCAGTGCTATTTGCCCTGTGTGTGACAATGGGAGCGCAATAGTGACTCTTCTTCCCAGAAAACAACTCTTGCTCATATGACCAGACTGCATGTGATTCAACTCCATTTAGGACTGCAAAACAAACACTAGCTCGCCTTACAAGAAACACACTCTGCTTTTGAGGAAAGAGCACTCTTCTACTCTACTGTGTTTCCTATAGGGTCCAAACAGTGAGCTTGCTCAGAACAAAAGAACTGTGCTTCCTACACACACGGGCCATATCTAGTTAAATTCTGCTTAGGAAACTGACAAGAACAGTAGCTCCTCTTAAGTCCAATACACTGTACTTGCTGGGAACAGACGCGAGTGCTATTTGCACTGTGTATGGCAATGGGAGCACAAGAGTGACTTTCCTTACCAGAAAACAACCCTTGCTCATAGGAACGGAAACTGCATGTGATTCAACTCCATTTAGGACTGGGAAACAAACGATAGCTCGACTTACAAGGAACACACTCTGCTTTTGAGGAAAGAGCACTCTTCTACTCTACTGGGTTTTCTATAGGGCCAGAACAGTGAGCTTGCTGAGTACAAAAGAACTGTGCTTTTTACACACATGGGCCATATCTAGTTCAACTCTGCTTAGGAACCTGACAAGAACAGTAGATCCTCTTCAGTCCAATACACTGTACATCCTGGGAACAGAGGCCAGTGCTATTTGTCCTGAGTATGACAATGGGAGCGCAATAGTGACTCTTACTACCAGAAAAAACTCTTGCTCGTAGGACCAGAAACTGCATGTGATTCAACTCCATTTAGGACTGGGAAACAAACGCTAGCTCGCCTTACAAGAAACACACTCTGCTTTTGAGAAAAGAGCACTCTTCTACTCTACTGTGTTTCCTATGGGGTCCAAACAGTGAGCTTGCTCAGAACAAAAGAACTGTGCTTCCTACACACACGGGCCATATCTAGTTCAATTCTGCTTAGGAAATTGACAAGAACAGTAGCTCCTCTTCAGTCCAAAACACTGTACTTGCTGGGAAGAGATGCGAGTGCTATTTGCACTGTGTATGGCAATGGGAGCGCAAGAGTGACTTTCCTTACCAGAAAACAACTCTTGCTCGTAGGAACGGAAACTGCATGTGATTCAACTCCATTTAGGACTGCGAAACATACGCTAGCTCGGCTTACAAAAAACACACTGTGCTTTTGAGGAAAGAGCACTCTTCTACTCTCCTGTGTTTCCTATAGGGCCAGAACAGTGAGCTTGCTGAGTACAAAAGAACTGTGCTTTTTACACACATGGGCCATATCTAGTTCAATTCTGCTTAGGAAACTGACAAGAACAGTAGATCCTCTTCAGTCCAATACACTGTACATGCTGGGTACAGACGCCAGTGCTATTTGCACTGTGTATGGCAATGGGAGCGCAATAGTGACTCTTCTTACCAGAAAACAACTCTTGCTTGTAGGACCAGAAACTGCATGTGATTCAACTCCATTTAGGACTGGGAAACAAACGCTAGCTCGCCTTACAAGAAACACACTCTGCTTTTGAGAAAAGAGCACTCTTCTACTCTACTGTGTTTCCTATGGGGTCCAAACAGTGAGCTTGCTCAGAACAAAAGAACTGTGCTTCCTACACTCACGGGCCATATCTAGTTCAATTCTGCTTAGGAAACTGACAAGAACAGTAGCTCCTCTTCAGTCCAATACACTGTACTTGCTGGGAACAGAAGCGAGTGCTGTTTGTACTCTGTATGGCAATGGGAGCACAAGAGTGACTTTCCTTACCATAAAACAACTCTTGCTCGTAGGAACGGAAACTGCATGTGATTCAAGTCCATTTAGGACTGGGAAACAAACGCTAGCTCTCCTTACAAAAAACACACTCTGCTTTTGAGGAAAGAGCACTCTTCTACTCTACTGTGTTTCCTATAGGGCCAGAACAGTGAGCTTGCTGAGTACAAAAGAACTGTGCTTCCTACACACATGGGCCATATCTAGTTCAACTCTGCTTAGGAACCTGACAAGAACAGTAGCTCCTCTTCAGTCCAATACACTGTACATGCTGGGAACAGAGGCCAGTGCTATTTGCCCTGTGTATGACAATGGGAGCGCAATAGTGACTCTTATTACCAGAAAAAACTCTTGCTCGTAGGACCAGAAACTGCATGTGATTCAACTCCATTTAGGACTGGAAAAGAAACGCGAGCTCGCCTTACAAGAAACACACTCTGCTTTTGAGAAAAGAGCACTCTTCTACTCTACTGTGTTTCCTATAGGGCTAGAACAGTGAGCTTGCTCAGAACAAAAGAAATGTGCTTCCTACACATATGGACCATATCTAGTTCAACTCTGCTTAGGAAACTGACAAGAACAGTAGGTCCTCTTCAGTCCAATACACTGTACTTGCTGGGAACAGACGCGAGGGCTCTTTGCACTGTGTATGGCAAAGGGAGCACAATAGTGACTCTTCTTACCAGAAAACAACTCTTGCTCGTAGGACCAGAAACTGCATGTGTATTTCAACTCCATTTAGGACTGGGAAACAAACGCTAGCTCACCTTACAAGAAACACACTCTGCTTTTGAGAAAAATGCACTCTTCTACTCTACTGTGTTTTCTATGGGGTTCGAAATGTGAGCTTGCTCAGAACAAAAGAACTGTGCTTCCTACACACACGGGCCATATCTAGTTCAATTCTGCTTAGGAAACTGACAAGAACAGTAGATCCTCTTCAGTCCAATACACTGTACATGCTGGGTACAGACGCCAGTGCTATTTGCACTGTGTATGGCAATGGGAGCGCAATAGTGACTTTTCTTACCAGAAAACAACTCTTGCTCGTAGGACCAGAAACTGCATGTGATTCAACTCCATTTAGGACTGGGGAACAAACGCTAGCTCGCCTTACAAGAAACACACTCTGCTTTTGAGAAAAGAGCACTCTTCTTCTCTACTGTGTTTCCTATGGCGTCCAAACAGTGAGCTTGCTCAGAACAAAAGAACTGTGCTTCGTACACACACGGGCCATGTCTAGTTCAATTCTGCTTAGGAAACTGACAAGAACAGTAGCTCCTCTTCAGTCCAATACACTGTACTTGCTGGGAACAGACGCGAGTGCTTTTTGCACTGTGTACGGCAATGGGAGCGCAATAGTGACTTTCCTTACCAGAAAACAACTCTTGCTCGTAGGAATGGAAACTGCATGTGATTCAACTCCATTTAGGACTGGGAAACAAACGCTAGCTCGCCTTACAAAAAACACACTCTGCTTTTGAGGAAAGAGCACTCTTCTACTCTACTGTGTTTCCTATGGGGATCAAACAGTGAGCTTGCTCAGAACAAAAGAACTGTGCTTCCTACACACACGGGCCATATCTAGTTCAATTCTGCTTAGGAAACTGACAAGAACAGTAGCTCCTCTTCATTCCAACACAGTGTACTTGCTGGGAACAGACACGAGGGCTATTTGCACTGTGTATGGCAAAGGGAGCTCAAGAGTGACTCTTCTTACCAAAAAACAACTCTTGCTCGTAGGACCAGAAACTGCATGTGTATTTCAACTCCATTTGGGACTGGGAAACAAACGCTAGTTCACCTTACAAGAAACACACTCTGCTTTTGAGAAAAGAGCACTCTTCTACTCTACTGTGTTTCCTATGGGGTTCGAAATGTGAGCATTCTCAGAACAAAAGAACTGTGCTTCCTACACACACGGGCCATATCTAGTTCAATTCTGCTTAGGAAACTGACAAGAGCAGTAGCTCCTCTTCAGTCCAATACACTGTACTTAATGGGAACAGACGCGAGTGCTATTTGCACTGTGTATGGCAATGGGAGTGCAATAGTGACTTTCCTTAGCAGAAAACAACTCTTGCTCATAGGAACGGAAACTGCATGTGACTCAACTCCATTTAGGAATGGGAAACAAACACTAGCTCGCCTTACAAGAAACACACTCTGCTTTTGAGGAAAGAGCACTCTTCTACTCTACTGTGTTTCCTATAGGGCCAGAACAGTGAGCTTGCTGAGTACAAAAGAACTGTGCTTCCTACACACATGGGCCATATCTAGTTCAACTCTGCTTAGGAAACTGACAAGAACAGTAGCTCCTCTTCAGTCCAATACACTGTACTTGCTGGGAACAGACGCGAGGGCTATTTGCACTGTGTATGGCAAAGGGAGCGCAATAGTGACTCTTCTTACCAGAAAACAACTCTTGCTTGTAGGACCAGAAACTGCATGTGTATTTCAACTCCAATTAGGACTGGAAAACAAACGCTATCTCACCTTACAAGAAACAAACTCTGCTTTTGAGAAAAATGCACTCTTCTACTCTACTGTGTTTTCTATGGGGTTCGAAATGTGAGCTTGCTCAGAACAAAAGAACTGTGCTTCCTACACACACGGGCCATATCTTGTTCAATTCTGCTTAGGAAACTGACAAGAACAGTAGCTCCTCTTCAGTCCAATACACTGTACTTTCTGGGAACAGACGCGAGGGCTATTTGCACTGTGTATGGCAAAGGGAGAGCAATAGTGACTCTTCTAACCAGAAAACATCTCTTGCTGGTAGGACCAGAAACTGCATGTGTATTTCAACTCCATTTATTACTGGGAAACAAACGCTAGCTCGCCTTACAAGAAACACACTCTGCTTTTGAGAAAAGAGCACTCTTCCCTCTACTGTGTTTCCTATGGGGTTCGAACAGTGAGCTTGCTCAGAACAAAAGAACAGTGCTTCCTACACACACGGGCCTTACTTAGTTCAACTTTGCTTAGGAAACTGACATGAACAGTAGCTCCTCTTCAGACCAATACACTGTACTTGCTGGAAACAGACGCGAGTGTTATTTGTACTATGTATGGCAATGGGAGCACAATAGTGACTCTTATTACCAGAAAACAATTCTTGCTCGTAGGACCAAAAACTGCATTTGATTCAACTCCATTTAAACTGGGAAACAAACGCTAGCTCGCCTTACAAGAAACACACTCTGCTTTTGAGAAAAGAGCACTCCTCTACTCTACTGTGTTTTCTTTGGGGTCCGAACAGTGAGCTTGCTGAGAACAAAAGAACTGTGCTTCCTACACACACGGGCCATATCTAGTTCAACTCTGCTTAGGAAACTGACAAGAACAGTAGCTCCTCTTCAGTCCAATACACTGTACTTGCTGGGAACAGACGAGAGGGCTATTTGCACTATGTATGGCAAAGGGAGCGCAATAGTGACTCTTCTTACCAGAAAACAACTCTTGCTCGTAGGACCAAAAACTGCATTTGATTCAACTCCATTTAGAACTGGGAAACAAACGCTAGATCGCCTTACAAGAAACACACTCTGCTTTTGAGAAAAGAGCACTCTTCTACTTTACTGTGTTTCCTATGGGGTCCGAACAGTGAGCTTGCTCAGAACAAAAGAACTGTGCTTCCTACACACACAGGCCATATCTAGTTCAACTCTGCTTAGGAAACTGACAAGAACAGTTGATCCTCTTCATTCCAATACACTGTACATGCTGGGTACATACGCCAGTGCTACTTGCACTGTGTATGGCAATGGTAGCGCAATAGTGACTCTTCTTACCAGATAACAACCCTTGCTCATAGGACTAGAAACTGCATGTGATTCAACTCCTTTTAGGACGGGGAAACAAACACTAGCTCGCCTTACAAGAAACACACTCTGCTTTTGAGAAAAGAGCACTCTTCTACTCCACTGTCTTTCATATGGGGTCCAAACAGTGAGCTTGCTCAGAACAAAAGAACTGTGCTTCCTACACACACGGGCCATATCTAGTTCAATTCTGCTTAGGAAACTGACAAGAACAGTAGCTCCTCTTCAGTCCAATACACTGTACTTGCTGGGAACAGACGCGAGTGCTATTTGCACTGTGTATGGCAATGGGAGCGCAATAGTGACTTTCCTTACCAGAAAACAACTCTTGCTCGTAAGAACGGAAACTGCATGTGATTCAACTCCTTTTAGGACTGGGAAACAAACGCTAGCTCGCCTTACAAGAAACACACTCTGCTTTTGAGGAAAGAACACTCTTCTACTCTACTGTGTTTCCTATAGTGTCAGAACAGTGAGCTTGCTGAGTACAAAAGAACTGTGCTTCCTACACACATGGGCCATATCTAGTTCAACTCTGCTTAGGAACCTGACAAGAACATTAGATCCTCTTCAGTCCAATACACTGTACATGCTGGGAACAGAGGCCAGTGCTATTTTCCCTGAGTATGACAATGGGAGCACAATAGTGACTCTTATTACCAGAAAAATTTCTTGCTCGTAGGACCAGAAACTGCATGTGATTCAACTCCATTTAGGACTGGGAAACAAACGCTAGCTCAACTTACAAGAAACACACTCTGCTTTTGAGAAAAGAGCACTCTCCTACTCTACTGTGTTTCCTATAGGGCCAGAACATAGAGCTTGCTCAGAACAAAAGAACTGTGCTTCCTACACACACGGGCCATATCTAGTTCAATTCTTCTTAGGAAACTGACAAGAACAGCAGATCCTCTTCAGTCCAATACACTGTACATGCTGGGTACAGACGCCAGTGCTATTTGCATTGTGTATGGCAATGGGAGTGCAATAGTGACTCTTCTTACCAGAAAACAACTCTTGCTCGTAGGACCAGAAACTGCATGTGAATAAACTCCATTTAGGACTGGGAAACATACGCTAGCTCGCCTTACAAGAAACACACTCTTCTTTTGAGAAAAGAGCACTTGTCTACTCTACTGTGTTTCCTATGGGGTCCAAACAGTGAGCTTGCTCAGAACAAACGAACTGTGCTTCCTACACACACGGGCCATATCTAGTTCAATTCTGCTTAGGAAACTGACAAGAACAGTAGCTCCTCTTCAGTCCAATACACTGTACATGCTGGGAACAGAGGCCAGTGCTATTTGCCCTGTGTATGACAATGGGAACGCAATAGTGATTTTATTACCAGAAAAAACTCTTGCTCGTAGGACCAGAAACTGCATGAGATTCAACTCCATTTAGGACTGGGAAACAAACGCGAGCTCGCCTTACAAGAAACACACTCTGCTTTTGAGAAAAGAGCACTCTTCTACTCTACTGTGTTTCCTATAGGGCTAGAACAGTGAGCTTGCTCAGAACAAAAGAACTGTGCTTCCTACACACATGGACTATATCTAGTTCAACTCTGCTTAGGAAACTGACAAGAACAGTAGCTCCTCTTCAGTCCAATATACTGTACTTGCTGGGAACAGACGCGAGGGCTATTTGCACTGTGTATGGCAAAGGGAGCACAATAGTGACTCTTCTTACCAGAAAACAACTCTTGCTCATAGGACCAGAAACTGCATGTGTATTTCAACTCCATTTAGGACTGGGAAACAAACACTAGCTCACCTTACAAGAAACACACTCTGCTTTTGAGAAAAAGGCACTCTTCTACTCTACTGTGTTTTCTATGGGGTTCGAAATGTGAGCTTGCTCAGAACAAAGAACTGTGCTTCCTACACACTTGGGCCATATCTAGTTCAACTCTGCTTAGGAACCTGACAAGAACAGTAGATCCTCTTCAGTCTAATACACAGTACATCCATCAGTATGACAATGGGAGCGCAATAGTGACTCTTATTACCAGAAAAAACTCTTGCTCGTAGGAACGGAAACTGCATGTGATTCAACTCCATTTAGGACTGTGAAACAAACGCTAGCTCGCCTTACAATAAACAAACTCTGCTTTTGTGGAAAGAGCACTCTTCTACTCTACTGTTTTTCCTATAGGGCCAGAACAGTGAGCTTGCTGAGTACAAAAGAACTGTGCTTCCTACACACATGGGCCATATCTAGTTCAACTCTGCTTAGGAAAATGACAAGAACAGTAGATCCTCTTCAATCCAATACACTGTAATTGCTGGGAACAGAAGCGAGGGCTATTTGCACTGTGTATGGCAAAGGGAGCACAATAGTGACTCTTCTTACCAGAAAACAACTCTTGCTCGTAGGACCAGAAACTGCATGTGTATTTCAACTCCATTTAGGACTGGGAAACAAACGCTAGCTCACCTTACAAGAAACACACTCTGCTTTTGAGAAAAATGCACTCTTCTACTCTACTGTGTTTTCTATGGGGTTCGAAATGTGAGCTTGCTCAGAACAAAAGGACTGTGCTTCCTACACACACGGGCCATATCTTGTTCAATTCTGCTTAGGAAACTGACAAGAACAGTGGAACCTCTTCAGTCCAATAGACGGTACAGGCTGGGAACAGACGCCAGTGCTATTTGCCCTGTGTGT
>NW_026737249.1:0-46000 GCF_949786415.1 Peromyscus eremicus | reverse complement strand
AAGCACAGTTCTTTTTTTCTGAGCAAGCTCACTGTTCGGAACCCATTGGAAACACAGTAGAGTAGAAGAGTGCTCTTTTCTCAAAACCAGAGTGTGTTTTTTGTAAGGCGAGCTAGCGTTTGCTTCCCAGACCTAAATGGAGTTGAATCACATGCAGTTTCTGGTCCTACAAGCAAGAGTTGTTTTCTGGTAAGAAGAGTCACTATTGTGCTCCCATTGTCATACACAGGGCAAATAGCACTGGCGTCTGTTCCCAGCATGTACAGTGTATTGGACTGAAGAGGATCTACTGTTCTTGTCAGTTTCTGATGCAGAGTTGAACTAGATATGTGACGTGTGTGTAGGAAGCACAGTTCTTTTTTTCTGAGCAAGCTCACTGTTCTGGCCCTATAGGAAACACAGTAGAGTAGAAGAGTACTCTTTTCTCAAAAGCAGAGTGTGTTTCTTGTAAATCGAGCTAGTGTTTGTTTCCCAGTCCTAAATGGACTTGAATCACATGCAGTTTCTGGTCCTACAAGCAAGAGTTTTTTCTGGTAAGAAGAGTCACTATTGTGCTCCCAATGTCATACACAGGGCAAATAGAACTGGCATTTGTTCCCAGCATGTACAGTGTTGGACTGAAGAGGATCTACTGTTCTTGTTAGGTTCCTAAGCATAGTTGAACTAGATATGGCCCGTGTGTGTATGAAGCACATTTCTTTTGTTCTGAGCAAGCTCACTGTTCTGGCCCTATAGGAAACACAGAGGAGTAGAAGAGTCATCTTTTCTCAAAAGCAGAGTCTGTTTCTTGTAAGGCAAGCTAGCGTTTGCTTCCCAGACCTAAATGGAGTTGAATCACATGCAGTTTCTGGTCCTACAAGCAAGAGTTGTTTTCTGGTAAGGAGAGTCACTATTGAGCTCCCATTTTATTACACAGTGCAAATAGCACTGGAGTCTGATCGCAGCAAGTACAGTGTATTGGACTGAAGGGGATCTACTGTTCTTGTCAGTTGCCTAAGCATAATTGAACTAGATATGGCCCGTGTGTGTAGGAAGCACAGTTCTTTTGCTCTGAGCAAGCTCACATTTCGGAGCCCATAGGAAACACAGTAGAGTAGAAGTTTGCCCTATTCTCAAAAGCAGAGCTTGTTTCTTGTAAGGCAAGCTAGCGTTTGTTTCCCAGTCCTAAGTGGAGTTAATCACATGCAGTTTCTGGTCCTAAGAACCAGAGGTGTTTTCTGGTAGGAAGAGTCACTATTGTGCTCCCATTGCTATACACAGTGCAAATAGCACTCGCGTCTGTTCCCAGCAAGTACAGTGTATTGGACTGAAGAGGAGCTACTGTTCTCATTAGTTTCCTAAGCAGAGTTGAACTAGATATGGCCCGTGTGTGTAGGAAGCACAGTTCTTTTGTTTTGAGCAAGCTCACTGTTCTGGCCCTATAGAAAACACAGTAGAGTAGAAGTGTGCCCTTTTCTCAAAAGCAGAGCTTGTTTCTTGTAAGGCAAGCTACCGTTTGTTTCCCAGTCCTAAGTGGAGTTGAATCACATGCAGTTTCTGGCCCTACGAGCAAGAGATGTTTTCTGGTAAAAGGAGTCACTATTGTGCTCCCAATGCCATACACAGTGCAAATAGCACTCGCGTCTGTTCCCAGCAAGTACAGTGTATTGGACTTAAGGGAATCTACTGTTCTTGTCAGTTTCCTAAGCAGAGTTGAACTAGATATGGCCGGTGTGTATAGGAAGCACAGTTCTTTTGTTCTGAGAAAGCTCACTGTTTGGACCACATAGGAAACACAGTAGAGTAGAAGAGTGCTCTTTTCTCAAAAGCAGAGTGTGTTTCTGGTAAGGCGAGCTAGCGTTTGTTTCCCAGTCCTAAGTGCAGTTGAATCACATGCAGTTACTGGTACTAAGAGCAAGAGTTGTTTTCTGGTAAGAAGAGTCACTATTGTGCTCCCATTGCCGTACACAGTGCAAATAGCACTCGCATCTGTTACCAGCAAGTACAGTGTATTGGACTGAAGAGGAGCTACTGTTCTCGTCAGTTTCCTAAGCAGAGTTGAACTAGATATGGCCCGTGTGTGTAGGAAGCACAGTTCGTTTGTTCTGAGCATGCTCACTGTTCTGGCCCTATAGGAGACACAGTAGAGTAGAAGAGTGCTCTTTTCTCAAAAGCAGAGTGTGTTTCTTGTAAGGCGAGCTAGCGTTTGTTTCCCAGTCCTAAATGGAGTTGAATCATATGCAGTTTTTGGTCCTACGCGCAAGAGTTGTTTTCTGGTAAGGAAAGTCACTATTGTGCTCCCATTGCCAAACACAGTGCAAATAGCACTCGCATCTGTTCCCAGCAAGTACAGTGTATTGGACTGAAGAGGAGCTACTGTTCTAGTCAGTTTCCTAAGCAGAGTTGAACTAGATATGGCCCGTGTGCGTAGGAAGCATAGTTCTTTTGTTGTGAGCATGCTCACTGTTCGGAATCCATAGGACACATAGAAGAGAAGAAGAGTGCTCTTTTCTCAAAATCAGAGTGTGTTTCTTGTAAGCCGAGCTAGCTTTTGTTTCCCAGTCCTAAATGAATTTGAATCACATGCAGTTTCTGGTCCTACGAGTAGAGGTATTTTTTGGTAAGAAGAGTCACTATTGCGCTCCCATTGCCATACACAGTACAAATAGCACTTGCGTCTGTTCCAATCAAGTACAGTGTATTGGACTGAAGAGGAACTGCTGTTCTTTTCAGTTTCCTAAGCAGAGTACAACTAGATATGGCCAGTGTATATAGGAAGCACAGTTCTTTTGTTCTGAGCAAGCTCACTGTTCGGACCGCATAGAAAACACAGTAGAGTAGAAGAGTGCTCTTTTCTCAAAAGCAGAGTGTGTTTCTTGTCAGGCGAGCTAGCTTTTGCTTCCCAGACTTAATGGAGTTGAATCACATGCAGTTTCTGGTCCTACGAGCAAGAGTTGTTTTCTGGTAACAAGAGTCACTATTGCGCTCC
This sequence comes from Peromyscus eremicus, assembly GCF_949786415.1. NCBI lineage: Eukaryota > Metazoa > Chordata > Mammalia > Rodentia > Cricetidae > Peromyscus > Peromyscus eremicus. The sequence goes on along the minus strand of NW_026737249.1, from coordinate 43,032 downwards.
CATTGTCATACACAGGGCAAATAGCACTGGCGTCTGTTCCCAGCATGTACAGTGTATTGGACTGAAGAGGATCTACTGTTCTTGTCAGTTTCCGATGCAGAGTTGAACTAGATATGGCCCGTGTGTGTAGGGAGCACAGTTCATTTGTTCTGAGCAACCTCACTATTCGGACCCCATAGGAAACACAGTAGAGTAGAAGAGTGCTCTTTTCTCAAAAGCAGAGTGTGTTTCTTGTAAGGCAAGCTAGCTTTTGTTTCCCAGTCGTAAATGAAGTTGAATCACACGCAGTTTCTGGTCCTACGAGAAGAGTTGTTTTTTGGTAAGAAGAGTCACTATTGTGCTCCCATTGCCATACACAGTGCAAATAGCACTTGCGCTGTTCCAATCAAGTACAGTGTATTGGACTGAAGAGGAGATACTGTTCTTGTCAGTTTCCTAAGCAGAGTTGAACTAGATATGGCCCGTGTGTATAGGAAGCACATTTCTTTTGTTCTGAGCAAGCTAACTGTTCGGACACCATAGGAAACACAGTAGAGTAGAAGAGTGCTCTTTTCTCAAAAGCAGAGTGTGTTTCTTGTAAGGCGAGCTAATGTTTGTTTCCCAGTCCTAAAAGGAGTTGAATGACATGCAGTTTTTGGTCCTACGAGCAAGAGTTGTTTTCTGGTAAGAAGAGTCACTATTGCCCTCCCATTGTCATACACAGGGCAAATAGCACTGGCGTTTGTTCCCAGCATGTACAGTGTATTGGACTGAAGAGGAGCTACTGTTCTTGTCAGTTTCCTAAGCAGAGTTGACCTAGATATGGCCCGTGTGTATAGGAAGCACAGCTCTTTTCTTCTGAGCTAGCTCACTGTGCAGACCCCATAGGAAAATCAGTGCTCTTTTCTCAAAAGCAGAGTGTGTTTCTTGTAAGGCAAGCTAGCTTTTGTTTCCCAGTCCTAAATGAATTTGAATCACATGCAGTTTCTGGTCCTACGTGTAGAGTTATATTTTGGTAAGAAGATTCACTATTGTGCTCCCATTGCCATATACAGTACAAATAACACTTGCGTCTGTTCCAATCAAGTACAGTGTATTGAACTGAAGAGGAGCTACTGTTCTTGTCAGTTTTTTTAACTAGAGTTGAACTAGATGTGGCCCGTGTGTATAGGAAGCACAGTTCTTTTTTTCTGAGCAAGCTCACTGTTCGGAACCCATTGGAAACACAGTAGAGTAGAAGAGTGCTCTTTTCTCAAAACCAGAGTGTGTTTTTTGTAAGGCGAGCTAGCGTTTGCTTCCCAGACCTAAATGGAGTTGAATCACATGCAGTTTCTGGTCCTACGAGCAAGAGTTGTTTTCTGGTAAGAAGAGTCACTATTGCCCTCCCATTGTCATACACAGGGCAAATAGCACTGGCGTCTGTTCCCAGCATGTACAGTGTATTGGACTGAAGAGGATCTACTGTTCTTGTCAGTTTCTGATGCAGAGTTGAACTAGATATGTGACGTGTGTGTAGGAAGCACAGTTCTTTTTTTCTGAGCAAGCTCACTGTTCTGGCCCTATAGGAAACACAGTAGAGTAGAAGAGTACTCTTTTCTCAAAAGCAGAGTGTGTTTCTTGTAAGTCGAGCTAGTGTTTGTTTCCCAGTCCTAAATGGACTTGAATCACATGCAGTTTCTGGTCCTACAAGCAAGAGTTTTTTCTGGTAAGAAGAGTCACTATTGTGCTCCCAATGTCATACACAGGGCAAATAGAACTGGCATTTGTTCCCAGCATGTACAGTGTATTGGACTGAAGAGGATCTACTGTTCTTGTTAGGTTCCTAAGCATAGTTGAACTAGATATGGCCCGTGTGTGTATGAAGCACATTTCTTTTGTTCTGAGCAAGCTCACTGTTCTGGCCCTATAGGAAACACAGAGGAGTAGAAGAGTCATCTTTTCTCAAAAGCAGAGTGTGTTTCTTGTAAGGCAAGCTAGCGTTTGCTTCCCAGACCTAAATGGAGTTGAATCACATGCAGTTTCTGGTCCTACAAGCAAGAGTTGTTTTCTAGTAAGGAGAGTCACTATTGAGCTCCCATTTTCATACACAGTGCAAATAGCACTGGAGTCTGATCCCAGCAAGTACAGTGTATTGGACTGAAGGGGATCTACTGTTCTTGTCAGTTGCCTAAGCATAATTGAACTAGATATGGCCCGTGTGTGTAGGAAGCACAGTTCTTTTGCTCTGAGCAAGCTCACTTTTCGGACCCCATAGGAAACACAGTAGAGTAGAAGTGTGCCCTATTCTCAAAAGCAGAGCTTGTTTCTTGTAAGGCAAGCTAGCGTTTGTTTCCCAGTCCTAAGTGGAGTTAATCACATGCAGTTTCTGGTCCTAAGAACCAGAGGTGTTTTCTGGTAGGAAGAGTCACTATTGTGCTCCCATTGCTATACACAGTGCAAATAGCACTCGCGTCTGTTCCCAGCAAGTACAGTGTATTGGACTGAAGAGGAGTTACTGTTCTCGTTAGTTTCCTAAGCAGAGTTGAACTAGATATGGCCCGTGTGTGTAGGAAGCACATTTCTTTTGTTTTGAGCAAGCTCACTGTTCTGGCCCTATAGAAAACACAGTAGAGTAGAAGTGTGCCCTTTTCTCAAAAGCAGAGCTTGTTTCTTGTAAGGCAAGCTAGCGTTTGTTTCCCAGTCCTAAGTGGAGTTGAATCACATGCAGTTTCTGGCCCTATGAGCAAGAGATGTTTTCTGGTAAAAAGAGTCACTATTGTGCTCCCAATGCCGTACACAGTGCAAATAGCACTCGCGTCTGTTCCCAGCAAGTACAGTGTATTGGTCTTAAGGGAATCTACTGTTCTTGTCAGTTTCCTAAGCAGAGTTGAACTAGATATGGCCCGTGTGCGTAGGAAGCACAGTTCTTTTGTTCTGAGCAAGCTCACTGTTCGGAATCCATAGGACACATAGAAGAGAAGAAGAGTGCTCTTTTCTCAAAATCAGAGTGTGTTTCTTGTAAGCCGAGCTAGCTTTTGTTTCCCTGTCCTAAATGAATTTGAATCACATGCAGTTTCTGGTCCTACGAGTAGAGTTATTTTTTGGTAAGAAGAGTCACTATTGCGCTCCCATTGCCATACACAGTACAAATAGCACTTGCGTCTGTTCCAATCAAGTACAGTGTATTGGACTGAAGAGGAGCTACTGTTCTTGTCAGTTTCCAAAGCAGAGTTGAACTAGATATGGCCAGTGTATATGAAGCACAGTTCTTTTGTTCTGAGCAAGCTCACTGTTCGGACCGCATAGAAAACACAGTAGAGTAGAAGCGTGCTCTTTTCTCAAAAGCAGAGTGTGTTTCTTGTCAGGCGAGCTAGCTTTTGCTTCCCAGACTTAACGGAGTTGAATCCCATGCAGTTTCTGGTCCCAGGAGCAAGAGTTGTTTTGTGGTAAGAAGAGTCACTATTGTGCTCCCATTGCCATACACAGTGCAAATAGCACTGGCGTCTGTTCCCAGCAAGTACAGTGTATTGGACTGAAGGGGATCTACTGTTCTTGTCAGTTTCCTAAGCATAATTGAACTAGACACGGCCCGTGTGTGTAGGAAGCACAGTTCTTTTGTTCTGAACAAGCTCACTTTTCGGACACCATAGGAAACACAGTAGAGTAGAAGTGTGCCCTATTCTCAAAAGCAGAGCTTGTTTCTTGTAAGGCAATCTAGCGTTTGTTTCCCAGTCCTAAATGGAGTTGAATCACATGCAGTTTCTGGTCTTAAGATCCATAGTTGTTTTCTGGTAAGAAGAGTCACTATTGTGCTCCCATTGCTGTACACAGTACAAATAGCACTCACGTCTGTTCCCAGAAAGTACAGTGTATTGGACTGAAGAGGAGCTACTGTTCTCATAAGATGCCTAAGCAGAGTTGAACTAGATATGGCCCGTGTGTGTAGGATGCACGGTTCTTTTGTTCTGAGCAAGCTTACTGTTCTGGCACTATAGGAAACACAGTAGAGTAGAAGTGTGCCCTTTTCTCAAAAGCAGAGCTTGTTTCTTGTAAGGCAAGCTAGCGTTTGTTTCCCAGTCCTAAGTGGAGTTGAATCACATGCAGTTTCTGGTCCTATGAGCAAGAGTTTTTTTCTGGTAAAAAGAGTCACTATTGCGCTCCCAATGCCTTACACAGTGCAAATAGCACTCGCGTCTGTTCCCAGCAAGTACAGTGTATTGGACTGAAGGGGATCTACTGTTCTTGTCAGTTTCCTAAGCAGAGTTGAACTAGATATCGCCCGTGTGTATAGGAAGCACAGTTCTTTTGTTCTGAGCAAGCTCACTGTTCGGACCCCATAGGAAACACAGTAGAGTAGAGAGTGCTCTTTTCTCAAAGCAGAGTGTGTTTCTTGTAAGGCAAGCTAGCGTTTGTTTCCCAGTCCTAAGTGGAGTTGAATCACATGCAGTTTCTGGCCCTACGAGCAAGAGATGTTTTCTGGTAAAAAGAGTCACTATTGCGCTCCCAATGCCGTACACAGTGCAAATAGCACTCGCGTCTGTTTCCAGCAAGTACAGTGTATTGGACTGAAGGGGATCTACTGTTCTTGTCAGTTTCCTAAGCAGAGTTGAACTAGATATGGCCGGTGTGTATAGGAAGCACAGTTCTTTTGTTCTGAGCAAGCTCACTGTTCGGACCCCATAGGAAACACAGTAGAGTAGAAGAGTGCTCTTTTATCAAAAGCAGAGTGTGTTTCTTGTAAGGCGAGCTAGCGTTTGTTTCCCAGTCCTAAGTGAAGTTGAATCACATGCAGTTACTGGTACTAAGAGCAAGAGTTGTTTTCTGGTAAGAAGAGTCACTATTGTGCTCCCATTGCCGTACACCGTGCAAATAGCACTCGCATCTGTTCCCAGCAAGTACAGTGTATTGGAGTGAAGAGGAGCTACTGTTCTCGTCAGTTTCCTAAGCAGAGTTGAAGTAGATATGGCCCGTGTGTGTAGGAAGCACAGTTCTTTTGTTCTGAGCAAGCTCACTGTTCTGGCCCTATAGGAAACACAGTAGAGTAGAAGAGTGCTCTTTTCTCAAAAGCAGAGTGTGTTTCTTGTTAGGCGATCTAGCGTTTGTTTCCCAGTCCCAAATGGAGTTGAATCACATGCAGTTTTTGGTCCTACGCGCAAGAGTTGTTTTCTGGTAAGGAAAGTCACTATTGTGCTCCCATTGCCAAACACAGTGCAAATAGCACTCGCATCTGTTCCCAGCAAGTACAGTGTATTGGACTGAAGAGGAGCTACTCTTCTTGTCAGTTTCCTAAGCAGAGTTGAACTAGATATGGCCCGTGTGTATAGGAAGCACAGCTCTTTTGTTCTGAGCTAGCTCACTTTGCGGACCCCATAGGAAACTCAGTGCTCTTTTCTCAAAAGCAGAGTGTGTTTCTTGTAAGGCGAGATAGCATTTGCATCCCAGTTCTGAATGGAGTTGAATCACATGCAGTTTCTGGTCCTACAAGCAAGAGTTGTTTTCTGGTAAGAAGAGTCACTATTGTGCTCGCATTGTCATACACAGGGCAAATAGCACTGGCGTCTTTTCCCAGCTAGTATAGCGTATTGGACTGAAGAGGATCTACTGTTCTTGTCAGTTTCCTACGCAGAGTTGAACTAGATATAGCCCGTGTGTGTAGGAAGCACAGTTCTTTTGTTCTGAGCAAGCTCACTGTTCAGACCCCATAGTAAACACAGTAGAGTAGAAGTGTGCTCTTTTCTCAAAGCAGAGTGTGTTTCTTGTAAGGCGAGCTAGCATTTGTTTCCCAGTCCTAAGTGGTGTTGAATCACATGCAGTTACTGGTACTAAGAGCAAGAGTTGTTTTCTGGTAAGAAGAGTCACTATTGTGCTCCCACTGCCGTACACCGTGCAAATAGCACTCGCACCTGTTCCCAGCAAGTACAGTGTATTGGACTGAAGAGGAGCTACTCTTCTTGTCAGTTTCCTAAGCAGAGTTGAACTAGATATGGCCCGTGTGTGTAGGAAGCACAGTTCTTTTGTTCTGAGCAAACTCACTGTTTTGGCCCTATAGGAAACACAGTAGAGTAGAAGAGTGCTCTTTTCTCAAAAGCAGAGTGTGTTTCTTGTAAGGCGAGATAGCCTTTGTTTCCCAGTCCTAAATGGAGTTGAATCACATGCAGTTTTTGGTCCTATGCGCAAGAGTTCTTTTCTGGTAAGGAAAGTCACTATTGTGCTCCCATTGCCAAACACACTGCAAATAGCACTCGCATCTGTTCCCAGCAAGTACAGTGTATTGGACTGAAGAGGAGCTACTGTTCTTGTCAGTTTCCTAAGCAGAGTTGAACTAGATATGGCCCGTGTGCGTAGGAAGCACAGTTCTTTTGTTCTGAACAAGCTCACTGTTCGGAACCCATAGGACACATAGTAGAGAAGAAGAGTGCTCATTTCTCAAAAGCAGAGTGTGTTTCTTGTAAGGCGAGCTAGCGTTTGTTTCCCAGTCCTAAATGAATTTGAATCACATGCAGTATCTGGTCCTACGAGTAGAGTTATTTTTTGGTAAGAAGAGTCACTATTGCACTCCCATTGCCATACACAGTACAAGTAGCACTTGCGTCTGTTCCAATCAAGTACAGTGTATTGGTCTGAAGAGGAGCTACTGTTCTTGTCAGTTTCCTAAGCAGAGTTGAACTAGATGTGGCCCGTGTGTATAGGAAGCACAGTTCTTTTGTTCTGAGCAAGCTCACAGTTCGGACCCCATAGGAAACACAGTAGAGTAGAAGAGTGCTCATTTCTCAAAAGCAGAGTGTGTTTCTTGTAAGGCGAGCTCGCGTTTGCTTCCTTGTCCTAAATGGAGTTGAATCAAATGCAGTTTTTGGTCATACGAGCAAGAGTTGTTTTCTGGTAAGGAAAGTCAATATTGCGCTCCCATTGCCATACACAGTGCAAATAGCACTCGCGTCTGTTCCTAGCAATTACAGTGTATTGGACTGAAGAGGAGCTACTGTTCTTGTCAGTTTCCTAAACAGAGTTGAACTAGATATGACCCGTGTGTGTAGGAAGCACAGTTCTTTTGCTCTGAGCAAGCACACTGTTTGGACCCCATAGGAAACCCAGCAGAGTAGATGTGTGCCCTATTCTCAAAAGCAGAGCTTGTTTCTTGTAAGGCGAGCTAGCGTTTGTTTCCCAGTCCTAAGTGGATTGAATCAAATGCAGTTTCTGGTCCTAAGAGCAAGAGTTGTTTTCTGGTAAGAAGGGTCACTATTGTGCTCCCATTGCTGTGCACAGTGCAAACAGCACTTGCCTCTGTTCCCAGCAAGTACAGTGTATTGGACTGAAGAGGAGCTACTGTTCTCGTCAGTTTCCTAAGCAGAGTTGAACTAGATACAGCCATGTGTGTAGGAAGCACAGTTCTTTTGTTCTGAGCAAGCTCACTGTTCTGGCCCTATAGGAAACACAGTAGAGTAGAAGAGTGCTCTTTTCTCAAAAGCAGAGTTTGTTTCTTGTAAGGTGAGCTAGCGTTTGTTTCCCACCCCTAAATGGAGTTTAATCACATGCAGTTTTTGGTCATACGCGCAAGAGTTGTTTTCTGGTAAGGAAAGTCACTATTGCGCTCCCTTTGCCATACACAGCACAAATAGCACTCACGTCTGTTCCCAGCAAGTACAGTGTATTGGACTGAAGAGGAGCTACTGTTCTTGTCAGTTTCCTAAGCAGAGTTGAACTAGATATGGCCCGTGTGTATAGGAAGCACAGCTCTTTTGTTCTGAGCTAGCTCACTGTGCGGACCCCATAGGAAACTCAGTGCTCTTTTCTCAAAAGCAGAGTGTGTTTCTTGTAAGGCGAGCTAGCTTTTTTTTCCCAGTCCTAAATGAATTGGAATCACATGCAGTTTCTGGTCCTACGAGTAGAGTTATATTTTGGTAAGAAGAGTCACTATTGTGCTCCCATTGCCATATACAGTACAAATAACACTTGCGTCTGTTCAAATCAAGTACAGTGTATTGAACTGAAGAGGAGCTACTGTTCTTGTCAGTTTCCTATTTAGAGTTGAACTAGATGTGGCCCGTGTGTATAGGAAGCACAGTTCTTTTGTTCTGAGCAAGCTCACTGTTCGGACCCCATAGGAAACACAGTAGAGTAGAAGAGTGCTCTTTTCTCAAAAGCAGAGTGTGTTTCTTGTAAGGCGAGCTAACGTTTGTTTCCCAGTCCAAAATGTAGTTGAATCATATGCAGTTTCTGGACTTACGAGCAAGAGTTGTTTTCTGGTAAGTAAAGTCACTATTGCGCTCCCATTGTCATACACAGGGCAAAAAGCACTGGCGTCAGTTCCCAGCATGTACAGTGTATTGGACTGAAGAGTATCTACTGTTCTTGTCAGTTTCCTAAGCAGAATTGAACTAGATACTGCCATGTGTGTAGGAAGCACAGTTCTTTTGTTCTGTGCAAGCTCACTGTTCTGGCCCTACAGGAAACACAGTAGAGTAGAAGAGTGCTCTTTTCTCAAAAGCAGAGTGTGTTTCTTGTAAGGTGAGCTAGGATTTGTTTCCAAACCCTAAATGGAGTTTAATTACATGCAGTTTTTGGTCATACCAGCAAGAGTTGTTTTCTGGTAAGGAAAGTCACTATTGCGCACCCTTTGCCATGCACAGCACAAATAGCACTCACGTCTGTTCCCAGCAAGTACAGTGTATTAGACTGAAGATGAGCTACTGTTCCTGTCAGTTTCCTAAGCAGAGTTGAACTAGATATGGCCCGTGTGTATAGGAAGCACAGTTCTTTTGTTCTGAGCAAGCTCACTGTGCGGACCCCATAGGAAACTCAGTGCTGTTTTCTCAAAAGCAGAGTGTGTTAGTTGTAAGCGAGATAGCGTTTGCTTTCAAGACCTAAATGAAGTTGAATCACATGCAGTTTCTGGGCCTACAAGCAAGAGTTGTTTTCTGGTAAGAAAACATTGTCATACACAGGGCAAATAGCACTGGAGTCTTTTCCCAGCATGTACAGTGTATTGGACTGAAGAGGATCTACTGTTCTTGTCAGTTTCCAATGCAGAGTTGAACTAGATATGGCCCGTGTGTGTATGAAGCACAGTTCTTTTGTTCTGAACAAGCTCACTGTTCTGGCCCTATAGGAAACACAGTAGAGTAGAAGAGTGCTCTTTTCTCAAAAGCAGAGTGTGTTTCTTGTAAGGTGAGCTAGGGTTTGTTTCCCAACCCTAAATGGAGTTTAATTACATGTAGTTTTTGGTCATACCAGCAAGAGTTGTTTTCTGGTAAGGAAAGTCACTATTGCGCTCCCTTTGCCATACACAGCACAAATAGCACTCACGTCTGTTCCCAGCAAGTACAGTGTATTAGACTGAAGATGAGCTACTGTTCTTGTCAGTTTCCTAAGCAGAGTTGAACTAGATATGGCCCGTGTGTATAGGAAGCACAGTTCTTTTGTTCTGAGCAAGCTCACTGTGCCGACCCCATAGGAAACTCAGTGCTCTTTTCTCAAAAGGAGAGTGTGTTAGTTGTAAGCGAGATAGCGTTTGCTTTCAAGACCTAAATGGAGTTGAATCACATGCAGTTTCTTGGCCTACAAGCAAGAGTAGTTTTCTGGTAAGAAAACATTGTCATACACAGGGCAAATAGCACTGGAGTCTTTTCCCAGCATGTACAGTGTATTGGACTGAAGAGGATCTACTGTTCTTGTCAGTTTCCGATGCAGAGTTGAACTAGATATGGCCCGTGTGTGTAGAAAGCACATTTCTTTTGTTCTGAACAAGCTCACTCTTCTGGCCCTATAGGAAACACAGTAGAGTAGAAGAGTACTCTTTTCTCAAAAGCAGAGTGTGTTTCTTGTAAGGCGAGCTAGCGTTTGTTTCCCAGTCCTAAATGGATTTGAATCACATGCATTTTCTGGTCCTACAAGCAAGAGTTTTTTCTGGTAAGAAGAGTAACCATTGCGATCCCATTGTCATACACAGGCCAAATAGCACTGGCATTTGTTCCCAGCATGTACCGAGTATTGGACTGAAGAGGATCTACTGTTCTTGTCAGGTTCCTAAGCAGAGTTGAACTAGATATGGCCCGTGTGTATAGGAAGCACATTTCTTTTGTTCTGAGCAAGCTCACTGTTCAGACACCATAGGAAACACAGTAGAGTAGAAGAGTGCTCTTTTCTCAAAAGCAGAGTGTGTTTCTTGTAAGGCGAGCTAATGTTTGTTTCCCAGTCCTAAAAGGAGTTGAATGACATGCAGTTTTTGGTCCTACGAGCAAGAGTTGTTTTTTGTTAAGAAGAGTCACTATTGTGCTCCCATTGCCATACACAGTGCAAATAGCACTTGCGTCTGTTCCAATCAAGTACAGTGTATTGGACTGAAGAGGAGATACTGTTCTTGTCAGTTTCCTAAGCAGAGTTGAACTAGATATGGCCCGTGTGTTTAGGAAGCACATTTCTTTTGTTCTGAGCAAGCTCACTGTTCGGACACCATAGGAAACACAGTAGAGTAGAAGAGTGCTCTTTTCTCAAAAGCAGAGTGTGTTTCTTGTAAGACGAGCTAATGTTTGTTTCCCAGTAATAAAAGGAGTTGAATGACATGCAGTTTTTGGTCCTACGAGCAAGAGTTGTTTTCTGGTATGAAGAGTCACTATTGCCCTCCCATAGTCATACACAGGGCAAATAGCACTGGCGTTTGTTCCCAGCATGTACAGTGTATTGGACTGAAGAGGATCTACTGTTCTTGTCAGTTTCCTAAGCAGAATTGAACTAGATATGGCCCGTGTGTGTATGAAGCACAGTTCATTTGTTCTGAGCAAGCTCACTGTTCAGACCCCATAGGAAAAACAGTAGAGTAGAAGAGTACTCTTTTCTCAAAAGCAGAGTGTGTTTCTTGTAAGGCGAGCTAGCTTTTGTTTCCCAGTCGTAAATGAAGTTGAATCACATGCAGTTTCTGGTCCTACGAGTAGAGTTGTTCTTTGGTAAGAAGAGTCACTATTGTGCTCCCATTGCCATACACAGTGCAAATAGCACTTGCGTCTGTTCCAATCAAGTACAGTGTATTGGACTGAAGAGGAGATACTGTTCTTGTCAGTTTCCTAAGCAGAGTTGAACTAGATATGGCCCGTGTTTATAGGAAGCACATTTCTTTTGTTCTGAGCAAGCTCAGTGTTCGGACATCATAGGAAACACAGCAGAGTAGAAGAGTGCTCTTTTCTCAAAAGCAGAGTGTGTTTCTTGTAAGGCGAGCTAATGTTTGTTTCCCAGTCCTAAAAGGAGTTGAATGACATGCAGTTTTTGGTCCTACGAGCAAGAGTTGTTTTCTGGTAAGAAGAGTCACTATTGCCCTCCCATTGTCATACACAGGGCAAATAGCACTGGCGTTTGTTCCCAGCATGTACAGTGTATTGGACTGAAGAGGAGCTACTGTTCTTGTCAGTTTCCTAAGCAGAGTTGAACTAGATATGGCCCGTGTGTATAGGAAGCACAGCTCTTTTGTTCTGAGCTAGCTCACTGTGCGGACCCCATAGGAAACTCAGTGCTTTTTTCTCAAAAGCAGAGTGTGTTTCTTGTAAGGCGAGCTAGCTTTTGTTTCCCAGTCCTAAATGAATTTGAATCACATGCAGTTTCTGGTTATACGACTAGAGTTATATTTTGGTAAGAAGAGTCACTATTGTGCTCCCATTGCCATATACAGTACAAATAACACTTGCGTCTGTTCAAATCAAGTACAGTGTATTGAACTGAAGAGGAGCTACTGATCTTGTCAGTTTCCTAATTAGAGTTGAACTAGATGTGGCCCGTGTGTATAGGAAGCACAGCTCTTTTGTTCTGAGCAAGCTCACTGTTCGGAACCCATAGGAAACACAGTAGAGTAGAAGAGTGGTATTTTCTCAAAAGCAGAGTGTGTTTCTTGTAAGGCGAGCTAGCATTTGTTTCCCAGTCCTAAATGGAGTTGAATCATATGCAGTTTCTGGACTTACGAGCAAGAGTTGTTTTCTGGTAAGTAAAGTCACTATTGCGCTCCCATTGTCATACACAGGGCAAATAGCACTGGCGTCTGTTCCCAGCATGTACAGTGTATTGGACTGAAGAGGATCTACTGTTCTTGTCAGTTTCCGATGCAGAGTTGAACTAGATATGGCCCGTGTGTGTAGGAAGCACAGTTCTTTTGTTCTGAACAAGCTCACTGTTCTGGCCCTATAGGAAACACAGTAGAGTAGAAGAGTACTCTTTTCTCAAAAGCAGAGTGTGTTTCTTGTAAGGCGAGCTAGCGTTTGTTTCCCAGTCCTAAATGGATTTGAATCACATGCATTTTCTGGTCCTACAAGCAAGAGTTTTTTCTGGTAAGAAGAGTAACTACTGCGATCCCATTGTCATACACAGGCCAAATAGCACTGGCATTTGTTCCCAGCATGTACAGAGTATTGGACTGAAGAGGATCTACTCTTCTTGCCACGTTCCTAAGCAGACTTGAACTAGATATGGCCCGTGTGTGTATGAAGCACAGTTCATTTGTTCTGAGCAAGCTCACTGTTCGGACCCCATAGGAAACACAGTAGAGTAGAAGAGTACTCTTTTCTCAAAATCAGAGTGTGTTTCTTGTAAGGCGAGCTAGCTTTTGTTTCCCAGTCATAAATGAAGTTGAATCACACGCAGTTTCTGGTCCTACGAGTAGAGTTGTTTTTTGGTAAGAAGAGTCACTATTGTACTCCCATTGCCATACACAGTGCAAATAGCACTTGCGTCTGTTCCAATCAAGTACAGTGTATTGGACTGAAGAGGAGATACTGTTCTTGTCACTTTCCTAAGCAGAGTTGAACTAGATATGGCCCGTGTGTATAGGAAGCACATTTCTTTTGTTCTGAGCAAGCTCACTGTTCGGACACCATAGGAAACACAGTAGAGTAGAAGAGTGCTCTTTTCTCAAAAGCAGAGTGTGTTTCTTGTAAGGCGAGCTAATGTTTGTTTCCCAGTCCTAAAAGGAGTTGAATGACATGCAGTTTTTGGTCCTACGAGCAAGAGATGTTTTCTGGTAAGAAGAGTCACTATTGCCCTCCCATTGTCATACACAGGGCAAATAGCACTGGCGTTTGTTCCCAGCATGTACAGTGTATTGGACTGAAGAGGATCTACTGTTCTTGTCAGTTTCCTAAGCAGAATTGAACTAGATACAGCCATGTGTGTAGGAAGCACAGTTCTTTTGTTCTGAGCAACCTCACTGTTCTGGCCCTATAGGAAACACAGTAGAGTAGAAGAGTGCTCTTTTCTCAAAAGCAGAGTTTGTTTCTTGTAAGGTGAGCTAGCGTTTGTTTCCCACCCCTAAATGGAGTTTAATCACATGCAGTTTTTGGTCATACGCGCAAGAGTTGTTTTCTGGTAAGGAAAGTCACTATTGCGCTCCCTTTGCCATACACAGCACAAATAGCACTCACGTCTGTTCCCAGCAAGTACAGTGTATTGGACTGAAGAGGAGCTACTGTTCTTGTCAGTTTCCTAAGCAGAGTTGAACTAGATATGGCCCGTGTGTATAGGAAGCACAGCTCTTTTGTTCTGAGCTAGCTCACTGTGCGGACCCCATAGGAAACTCAGTGCTCTTTTCTCAAAAGCAGAGTGTGTTTCTTGTAAGGCGAGCTAGCTTTTGTTTCCCAGTCCTAAATGAATTGGAATCACATGCAGTTTCTGGTCCTACGAGTAGAGTTATATTTTGGTAAGAAGAGTCACTATTGTGCTCCCATTGCCATATACAGTACAAATAACACTTGCGTCTGTTCCAATCAAGTACAGTGTATTGAACTGAAGAGGAGCTACTGTTCTTGTCAGTTTCCTATTTAGAGTTGAACTAGATGTGGCCCGTGTGTATAGGAAGCACAGTTCTTTTGTTCTGAGCAAGCTCACGGTTCGGACCCCATAGGAAACACAGTAGAGTAGAAGAGTGCTCTTTTCTCAAAAGCAGAGTGTGTTTCTTGTAAGGCGAGCTAGCGTTTGTTTCCCAGTCCTAAATGTAGTTGAATCATATGCAGTTTCTGGACTTACGAGCAAGAGTTGTTTTCTGGTAAGTAAAGTCACTATTGCGCTCCCATTGTCATACACAGGGCAAATAGCACTGGCGTCAGTTCCCAGCATGTACAGTGTATTGGACTGAAGAGTATCTACTGTTCTTGTCAGTTTCCTAAGCAGAATTGAACTACATACTGCCATGTGTGTAGGAAGCACAGTTCATTTGTTCTGAGCAAGCTCACTGTTCTGGCCCTATAGGAAACACAGTAGAGTAGAAGAGTGCTCTTTTCTCAAAAGCAGAGTGTGTTTCTTGTAAGGTGAGCTAGGGTTTGTTTCCCAACCCTAAATGGAGTTTAATTACATGCAGTTTTTGGTCATACCAGCAAGAGTTGTTTTCTGGTAAGGAAAGTCACTATTGCGCTCCCTTTGCCATGCACAGCACAAATAGCACTCACGTCTTTTCCCAGCAAGTACAGTGTATTAGACTGAAGATGAGCTACTGTTCCTGTCAGTTTTCTAAGCAGAGTTGAACTAGATATGGCCCGTGTGTATAGGAAGCACAGTTCTTTTGTTCTGAGCAAGCTCACTGTGCCGACCCCATAGGAAACTCAGTGCTCTTTTCTCAAAAGGAGAGTGTGTTAGTTGTAAGCGAGATAGCGTTTGCTTTCAAGACCTAAATGGAGTTGAATCACATGCAGTTTCTTGGCCTACAAGCAAGAGTAGTTTTCTGGTAAGAAAACATTGTCATACACAGGGCAAATAGCACTGGAGTCTTTTCCCAGCATGTACAGTGTTTTGGACTGAAGAGGATCTACTGTTCTTGTCAGTTTCCGATGCAGAGTTGAACTAGATATGGCCCGTGTGCGTAGAAAGCACATTTCTTTTGTTCTGAACAAGCTCACTCTTCTGGCCCTATAGGAAACACAGTAGAGTAGAAGAGTACTCTTTTCTCAAAAGCAGAGTGTGTTTCTTGTAAGGCGAGCTAGCGTTTGTTTCCCAGTCCTAAATGGATTTGAATCACATGCATTTTCTGGTCCTACAAGCAAGAGTTTTTTCTGGTAAGAAGAGTAACTATTGCGATCCCATTGTCATACACAGGCCAAATAGCACTGGCATTTGTTCCCAGCATGTACCGAGTATTGGACTGAAGAGGATCTACTGTTCTTGTCAGGTTCCTAAGCAGAGTTGAACTAGATATGGCCCGTGTGTATAGGAAGCACATTTCTTTTGTTCTGAGCAAGCTCACTGTTCAGACACCATAGGAAACACAGTAGAGTAGAAGAGTGCTCTTTTCTCAAAAGCAGAGTGTGTTTCTTGTAAGGCGAGCTAATGTTTGTTTCCCAGTCCTAAAAGGAGTTGAATGACATGCAGTTTTTGGTCCTACGAGCAAGAGTTGTTTTTTGTTAAGAAGAGTCACTATTGTGCTCCCATTGCCATACACAGTGCAAATAGCACTTGCGTCTGTTCCAATCAAGTACAGTGTATTGGACTGAAGAGGAGATACTGTTCTTGTCAGTTTCCTAAGCAGAGTTGAACTAGATATGGCCCGTGTGTTTAGGAAGCACATTTCTTTTGTTCTGAGCAAGCTCACTGTTCGGACACCATAGGAAACACAGTAGAGTAGAAGAGTGCTCTTTTCTCAAAAGCAGAGTGTGTTTCTTGTAAGACGAGCTAATGTTTGTTTCCCAGTAATAAAAGGAGTTGAATGACATGCAGTTTTTGGTCCTACGAGCAAGAGTTGTTTTCTGGTATGAAGAGTCACTATTGCCCTCCCATAGTCATACACAGGGCAAATAGCACTGGCGTTTGTTCCCAGCATGTACAGTGTATTGGACTGAAGAGGATCTACTGTTCTTGTCAGTTTCCTAAGCAGAATTGAACTAGATATGGCCCGTGTGTGTATGAAGCACAGTTCATTTGTTCTGAGCAAGCTCACTGTTCAGACCCCATAGGAAAAACAGTAGAGTAGAAGAGTACTCTTTTCTCAAAAGCAGAGTGTGTTTCTTGTAAGGCGAGCTAGCTTTTGTTTCCCAGTCGTAAATGAAGTTGAATCACACGCAGTTTCTGGTCCTACGAGTAGAGTTGTTCTTTGGTAAGAAGAGTCACTATTGTGCTCCCATTGCCATACACAGTGCAAATAGCACTTGCGTCTGTTCCAATCAAGTACAGTGTATTGGACTGAAGAGGAGATACTGTTCTTGTCAGTTTCCTAAGCAGAGTTGAACTAGATATGGCCCGTGTTTATAGGAAGCACATTTCTTTTGTTCTGAGCAAGCTCAGTGTTCGGACATCATAGGAAACACAGCAGAGTAGAAGAGTGCTCTTTTCTCAAAAGCAGAGTGTGTTTCTTGTAAGGCGAGCTAATGTTTGTTTCCCAGTCCTAAAAGGAGTTGAATGACATGCAGTTTTTGGTCCTACGAGCAAGAGTTGTTTTCTGGTAAGAAGAGTCACTATTGCCCTCCCATTGTCATACACAGGGCAAATAGCACTGGCGTTTGTTCCCAGCATGTACAGTGTATTGGACTGAAGAGGAGCTACTGTTCTTGTCAGTTTCCTAAGCAGAGTTGAACTAGATATGGCCCGTGTGTATAGGAAGCACAGCTCTTTTGTTCTGAGCTAGCTCACTGTGCGGACCCCATAGGAAACTCAGTGCTTTTTTCTCAAAAGCAGAGTGTGTTTCTTGTAAGGCGAGCTAGCTTTTGTTTCCCAGTCCTAAATGAATTTGAATCACATGCAGTTTCTGGTTATACGAGTAGAGTTATATTTTGGTAAGAAGAGTCACTATTGTGCTCCCATTGCCATATACAGTACAAATAACACTTGCGTCTGTTCAAATCAAGTACAGTGTATTGAACTGAAGAGGAGCTACTGATCTTGTCAGTTTCCTAATTAGAGTTGAACTAGATGTGGCCCGTGTGTATAGGAAGCACAGCTCTTTTGTTCTGAGCAAGCTCACTGTTCGGACCCCATAGGAAACACAGTAGAGTAGAAGAGTGGTATTTTCTCAAAAGCAGAGTGTGTTTCTTGTAAGGCGAGCTAGCATTTGTTTCCCAGTCCTAAATGGAGTTGAATCATATGCAGTTTCTGGACTTACGAGCAAGAGTTGTTTTCTGGTAAGTAAAGTCACTATTGCGCTCCCATTGTCATACACAGGGCAAATAGCACTGGCGTCTGTTCCCAGCATGTACAGTGTATTGGACTGAAGAGGATCTACTGTTCTTGTCAGTTTCCGATGCAGAGTTGAACTAGATATGGCCCGTGTGTGTAGGAAGCACAGTTCTTTTGTTCTGAACAAGCTCACTGTTCTGGCCCTATAGGAAACACAGTAGAGTAGAAGAGTACTCTTTTCTCAAAAGCAGAGTGTGTTTCTTGTAAGGCGAGCTAGCGTTTGTTTCCCAGTCCTAAATGGATTTGAATCACATGCATTTTCTGGTCCTACAAGCAAGAGTTTTTTCTGGTAAGAAGAGTAACTACTGCGATCCCATTGTCATACACAGGCCAAATAGCACTGGCATTTGTTCCCAGCATGTACAGAGTATTGGACTGAAGAGGATCTACTCTTCTTGTCAGGTTCCTAAGCAGACTTGAACTAGATATGGCCCGTGTGTGTATGAAGCACAGTTCATTTGTTCTGAGCAAGCTCACTGTTCGGACCCCATAGGAAACACAGTAGAGTAGAAGAGTACTCTTTTCTCAAAATCAGAGTGTGTTTCTTGTAAGGCGAGCTAGCTTTTGTTTCCCAGTCATAAATGAAGTTGAATCACACGCAGTTTCTGGTCCTACGAGTAGAGTTGTTTTTTGGTAAGAAGAGTCACTATTGTACTCCCATTGCCATACACAGTGCAAATAGCACTTGCGTCTGTTCCAATCAAGTACAGTGTATTGGACTGAAGAGGAGATACTGTTCTTGTCACTTTCCTAAGCAGAGTTGAACTAGATATGGCCCGTGTGTATAGGAAGCACATTTCTTTTGTTCTGAGCAAGCTCACTGTTCGGACCCCATAGGAAACACAGTAGAGTAGAAGAGTGCTCTTTTCTCAAAAGCAGAGTGTGTTTCTTGTAAGGCGAGCTAGCGTTTGTTTCCCAGTCCTAAATGTAGTTGAATCATATGCAGTTTCTGGACTTACGAGCAAGAGTTGTTTTCTGGTAAGTAAAGTCACTATTGCGCTCCCATTGTCATACACAGGGCAAATAGCACTGGCGTCAGTTCCCAGCATGTACAGTGTATTGGACTGAAGAGTATCTACTGTTCTTGTCAGTTTCCTAAGCAGAATTGAACTACATACTGCCATGTGTGTAGGAAGCACAGTTCATTTGTTCTGAGCAAGCTCACTGTTCTGGCCCTATAGGAAACACAGTAGAGTAGAAGAGTGCTCTTTTCTCAAAAGCAGAGTGTGTTTCTTGTAAGGTGAGCTAGGGTTTGTTTCCCAACCCTAAATGGAGTTTAATTACATGCAGTTTTTGGTCATACCAGCAAGAGTTGTTTTCTGGTAAGGAAAGTCACTATTGCGCTCCCTTTGCCATGCACAGCACAAATAGCACTCACGTCTTTTCCCAGCAAGTACAGTGTATTAGACTGAAGATGAGCTACTGTTCCTGTCAGTTTTCTAAGCAGAGTTGAACTAGATATGGCCCGTGTGTATAGGAAGCACAGTTCTTTTGTTCTGAGCAAGCTCACTGTGCCGACCCCATAGGAAACTCAGTGCTCTTTTCTCAAAAGGAGAGTGTGTTAGTTGTAAGCGAGATAGCGTTTGCTTTCAAGACCTAAATGGAGTTGAATCACATGCAGTTTCTTGGCCTACAAGCAAGAGTAGTTTTCTGGTAAGAAAACATTGTCATACACAGGGCAAATAGCACTGGAGTCTTTTCCCAGCATGTACAGTGTTTTGGACTGAAGAGGATCTACTGTTCTTGTCAGTTTCCGATGCAGAGTTGAACTAGATATGGCCCGTGTGCGTAGAAAGCACATTTCTTTTGTTCTGAACAAGCTCACTCTTCTGGCCCTATAGGAAACACAGTAGAGTAGAAGAGTACTCTTTTCTCAAAAGCAGAGTGTGTTTCTTGTAAGGCGAGCTAGCGTTTGTTTCCCAGTCCTAAATGGATTTGAATCACATGCATTTTCTGGTCCTACAAGCAAGAGTTTTTTCTGGTAAGAAGAGTAACTATTGCGATCCCATTGTCATACACAGGCCAAATAGCACTGGCATTTGTTCCCAGCATGTACCGAGTATTGGACTGAAGAGGATCTACTGTTCTTGTCAGGTTCCTAAGCAGAGTTGAACTAGATATGGCCCGTGTGTATAGGAAGCACATTTCTTTTGTTCTGAGCAAGCTCACTGTTCAGACACCATAGGAAACACAGTAGAGTAGAAGAGTGCTCTTTTCTCAAAAGCAGAGTGTGTTTCTTGTAAGGCGAGCTAATGTTTGTTTCCCAGTCCTAAAAGGAGTTGAATGACATGCAGTTTTTGGTCCTACGAGCAAGAGTTGTTTTTTGTTAAGAAGAGTCACTATTGTGCTCCCATTGCCATACACAGTGCAAATAGCACTTGCGTCTGTTCCAATCAAGTACAGTGTATTGGACTGAAGAGGAGATACTGTTCTTGTCAGTTTCCTAAGCAGAGTTGAACTAGATATGGCCCGTGTGTTTAGGAAGCACATTTCTTTTGTTCTGAGCAAGCTCACTGTTCGGACACCATAGGAAACACAGTAGAGTAGAAGAGTGCTCTTTTCTCAAAAGCAGAGTGTGTTTCTTGTAAGACGAGCTAATGTTTGTTTCCCAGTAATAAAAGGAGTTGAATGACATGCAGTTTTTGGTCCTACGAGCAAGAGTTGTTTTCTGGTATGAAGAGTCACTATTGCCCTCCCATAGTCATACACAGGGCAAATAGCACTGGCGTTTGTTCCCAGCATGTACAGTGTATTGGACTGAAGAGGATCTACTGTTCTTGTCAGTTTCCTAAGCAGAATTGAACTAGATATGGCCCGTGTGTGTATGAAGCACAGTTCATTTGTTCTGAGCAAGCTCACTGTTCAGACCCCATAGGAAAAACAGTAGAGTAGAAGAGTACTCTTTTCTCAAAAGCAGAGTGTGTTTCTTGTAAGGCGAGCTAGCTTTTGTTTCCCAGTCGTAAATGAAGTTGAATCACACGCAGTTTCTGGTCCTACGAGTAGAGTTGTTCTTTGGTAAGAAGAGTCACTATTGTGCTCCCATTGCCATACACAGTGCAAATAGCACTTGCGTCTGTTCCAATCAAGTACAGTGTATTGGACTGAAGAGGAGATACTGTTCTTGTCAGTTTCCTAAGCAGAGTTGAACTAGATATGGCCCGTGTTTATAGGAAGCACATTTCTTTTGTTCTGAGCAAGCTCAGTGTTCGGACATCATAGGAAACACAGCAGAGTAGAAGAGTGCTCTTTTCTCAAAAGCAGAGTGTGTTTCTTGTAAGGCGAGCTAATGTTTGTTTCCCAGTCCTAAAAGGAGTTGAATGACATGCAGTTTTTGGTCCTACGAGCAAGAGTTGTTTTCTGGTAAGAAGAGTCACTATTGCCCTCCCATTGTCATACACAGGGCAAATAGCACTGGCGTTTGTTCCCAGCATGTACAGTGTATTGGACTGAAGAGGAGCTACTGTTCTTGTCAGTTTCCTAAGCAGAGTTGAACTAGATATGGCCCGTGTGTATAGGAAGCACAGCTCTTTTGTTCTGAGCTAGCTCACTGTGCGGACCCCATAGGAAACTCAGTGCTTTTTTCTCAAAAGCAGAGTGTGTTTCTTGTAAGGCGAGCTAGCTTTTGTTTCCCAGTCCTAAATGAATTTGAATCACATGCAGTTTCTGGTTATACGAGTAGAGTTATATTTTGGTAAGAAGAGTCACTATTGTGCTCCCATTGCCATATACAGTACAAATAACACTTGCGTCTGTTCAAATCAAGTACAGTGTATTGAACTGAAGAGGAGCTACTGATCTTGTCAGTTTCCTAATTAGAGTTGAACTAGATGTGGCCCGTGTGTATAGGAAGCACAGCTCTTTTGTTCTGAGCAAGCTCACTGTTCGGACCCCATAGGAAACACAGTAGAGTAGAAGAGTGGTATTTTCTCAAAAGCAGAGTGTGTTTCTTGTAAGGCGAGCTAGCATTTGTTTCCCAGTCCTAAATGGAGTTGAATCATATGCAGTTTCTGGACTTACGAGCAAGAGTTGTTTTCTGGTAAGTAAAGTCACTATTGCGCTCCCATTGTCATACACAGGGCAAATAGCACTGGCGTCTGTTCCCAGCATGTACAGTGTATTGGACTGAAGAGGATCTACTGTTCTTGTCAGTTTCCGATGCAGAGTTGAACTAGATATGGCCCGTGTGTGTAGGAAGCACAGTTCTTTTGTTCTGAACAAGCTCACTGTTCTGGCCCTATAGGAAACACAGTAGAGTAGAAGAGTACTCTTTTCTCAAAAGCAGAGTGTGTTTCTTGTAAGGCGAGCTAGCGTTTGTTTCCCAGTCCTAAATGGATTTGAATCACATGCATTTTCTGGTCCTACAAGCAAGAGTTTTTTCTGGTAAGAAGAGTAACTACTGCGATCCCATTGTCATACACAGGCCAAATAGCACTGGCATTTGTTCCCAGCATGTACAGAGTATTGGACTGAAGAGGATCTACTCTTCTTGTCAGGTTCCTAAGCAGACTTGAACTAGATATGGCCCGTGTGTGTATGAAGCACAGTTCATTTGTTCTGAGCAAGCTCACTGTTCGGACCCCATAGGAAACACAGTAGAGTAGAAGAGTACTCTTTTCTCAAAATCAGAGTGTGTTTCTTGTAAGGCGAGCTAGCTTTTGTTTCCCAGTCATAAATGAAGTTGAATCACACGCAGTTTCTGGTCCTACGAGTAGAGTTGTTTTTTGGTAAGAAGAGTCACTATTGTACTCCCATTGCCATACACAGTGCAAATAGCACTTGCGTCTGTTCCAATCAAGTACAGTGTATTGGACTGAAGAGGAGATACTGTTCTTGTCACTTTCCTAAGCAGAGTTGAACTAGATATGGCCCGTGTGTATAGGAAGCACATTTCTTTTGTTCTGAGCAAGCTCACTGTTCGGACACCATAGGAAACACAGTAGAGTAGAAGAGTGCTCTTTTCTCAAAAGCAGAGTGTGTTTCTTGTAAGGCGAGCTAATGTTTGTTTCCCAGTCCTAAAAGGAGTTGAATGACATGCAGTTTTTGGTCCTACGAGCAAGAGTTGTTTTCTGGTAAGAAGAGTCACTATTGCCCTCCCATTGTCATACACAGGGCAAATAGCACTGGCGTTTGTTCCCAGCATGTACAGTGTATTGGACTGAAGAGGATCTACTGTTCTTGTCAGTTTCCTAAGCAGAATTGAACTAGATACAGCCATGTGTGTAGGAAGCACAGTTCTTTTGTTCTGAGCAAGCTCACTGTTCTGGCCCTATAGGAAACACAGTAGAGTAGAAGAGTGCTCTTTTCTCAAAAGCAGAGTTTGTTTCTTGTAAGGTGAGCTAGCGTTTGTTTCCCACCCCTAAATGGAGTTTAATCACATGCAGTTTTTGGTCATACGCGCAAGAGTTGTTTTCTGGTAAGGAAAGTCACTATTGCGCTCCCTTTGCCATACACAGCACAAATAGCACTCACGTCTGTTCCCAGCAAGTACAGTGTATTGGACTGAAGAGGAGCTAGTGTTCTTGTCAGTTTCCTAAGCAGAGTTGAACTAGATATGGCCCGTGTGTATAGGAAGCACAGCTCTTTTGTTCTGAGCTAGCTCACTGTGCGGACCCCATAGGAAACTCAGTGCTCTTTTCTCAAAAGCAGAGTGTGTTTCTTGTAAGTCGAGCTAGCTTTTGTTTCCCAGTCCTAAATGAATTGGAATCACATGCAGTTTCTGGTCCTACGAGTAGAGTTATATTTTGGTAAGAAGAGTCACTATTGTGCTCACATTGCCATATACAGTACAAATAACACTTGCGTCTGTTCCAATCAAGTACAGTGTATTGAACTGAAGAGGAGCTACTGTTCTTGTCAGTTTCCTATTTAGAGTTGAACTAGATGTGGCCCGTGTGTATAGGAAGCACAGTTCTTTTGTTCTGAGCAAGCTCACGGTTCGGACCCCATAGGAAACACAGTAGAGTAGAAGAGTGCTCTTTTCTCAAAAGCAGAGTGTGTTTCTTGTAAGGCGAGCTAGCATTTGTTTCCCAGTCCTAAATGTAGTTGAATCATATGCAGTTTCTGGACTTACGAGCAAGAGTTGTTTTCTGGTAAGTAAAGTCACTATTGCGCTCCCATTGTCATACACAGGGCAAATAGCACTGGCGTCAGTTCCCAGCATGTACAGTGTATTGGACTGAAGAGTATCTACTGTTCTTGTCAGTTTCCTAAGCAGAATTGAACTACATACTGCCATGTGTGTAGGAAGCACAGTTCATTTGTTCTGAGCAAGCTCACTGTTCTGGCCCTATAGGAAACACAGTAGAGTAGAAGAGTGCTCTTTTCTCAAAAGCAGAGTGTGTTTCTTGTAAGGTGAGCTAGGGTTTGTTTCCCAACCCTAAATGGAGTTTAATTACATGCAGTTTTTGGTCATACCAGCAAGAGTTGTTTTCTGGTAAGGAAAGTCACTATTGCGCTCCCTTTGCCATGCACAGCACAAATAGCACTCACGTCTTTTCCCAGCAAGTACAGTGTATTAGACTGAAGATGAGCTACTGTTCCTGTCAGTTTTCTAAGCAGAGTTGAACTAGATATGGCCCGTGTGTATAGGAAGCACAGTTCTTTTGTTCTGAGCAAGCTCACTGTGCCGACCCCATAGGAAACTCAGTGCTCTTTTCTCAAAAGGAGAGTGTGTTAGTTGTAAGCGAGATAGCGTTTGCTTTCAAGACCTAAATGGAGTTGAATCACATGCAGTTTCTTGGCCTACAAGCAAGAGTAGTTTTCTGGTAAGAAAACATTGTCATACACAGGGCAAATAGCACTGGAGTCTTTTCCCAGCATGTACAGTGTTTTGGACTGAAGAGGATCTACTGTTCTTGTCAGTTTCCGATGCAGAGTTGAACTAGATATGGCCCGTGTGCGTAGAAAGCACATTTCTTTTGTTCTGAACAAGCTCACTCTTCTGGCCCTATAGGAAACACAGTAGAGTAGAAGAGTACTCTTTTCTCAAAAGCAGAGTGTGTTTCTTGTAAGGCGAGCTAGCGTTTGTTTCCCAGTCCTAAATGGATTTGAATCACATGCATTTTCTGGTCCTACAAGCAAGAGTTTTTTCTGGTAAGAAGAGTAACTATTGCGATCCCATTGTCATACACAGGCCAAATAGCACTGGCATTTGTTCCCAGCATGTACCGAGTATTGGACTGAAGAGGATCTACTGTTCTTGTCAGGTTCCTAAGCAGACTTGAACTAGATATGGCCCGTGTGTGTATGAAGCACAGTTCATTTGTTCTGAGCAAGCTCACTGTTCGGACCCCATAGGAAACACAGTAGAGTAGAAGAATACTCTTTTCTCAAAAGCAGAGTGTGTTTCTTGTAAGGCAAGCTAGCTTTTGTTTCCCAGTCGTAAATGAAGTTGAATCACACGCAGTTTCTGGTCCTACGAGTAGAGTTGTTTTTTGGTAAGAAGAGTCACTATTGTGCTCCCATTGCCATACACAGTGCAAATAGCACTTGCGATGTTCCAATCAAGTACAGTGTATTGGACTGAAGAGGAGATACTGTTCTTGTCAGTTTCCTAAGCAGAGTTGAACTAGATATGGACCGTGTGTATAGGAAGCACATTTCTTTTGTTCTGAGCAAGCTCACTGTTCGGACACCATAGGAAACACAGTAGAGTAGAAGAGTGCTCTTTTCTCAAAAGCAGAGTGTGTTTCTTGTAAGGCGAGCTAATGTTTGTTTCCCAGTCCTAAAAGGAGTTGAATGACATGCAGTTTTTGGTCTTACGAGCAAGAGTTGTTTTCTGGTAAGAAGAGTCACTATTGCCCTCACATTGTCATACACACGGCAAATAGCACTGGCGTTTGTTCCCAGCATGTACAGTGTATTGGACTGAAGAGGATCTACTGTTCTTGTCAGTTTCCTAAGCAGAATTGAACTAGATACAGCCATGTGTGTAGGAAGCACAGTTCTTTTGTTCTGAGCAAGCTCACTGTTCTGGCCCTATAGGAAACACAGTAGAGTAGAAGAGTGCTCTTTTCTCAAAAGCAGAGTTTGTTTCTTGTAAGGTGAGCTAGCGTTTGTTTCCCACCCCTAAATGGAGTTTAATCACATGCAGTTTTTGGTCATATGCGCAAGAGTTGTTTTCTGATAAGGAAAGTCACTATTGCGCTCCCTTTGCGATACACAGCACAAATAGCACTCACGTCTGTTCCCAGCAAGTACAGTGTATTGGACTGAAGAGGAGCTACTGTTCTTGTCAGGTTCCTAAGCAGACTTGAACTAGATATGGCCCGTGTGTATAGGAAGCACAGCTCTTTTGTTCTGAGCTAGCTCACTGTGCGGACCCCATAGGAAACTCAGTGCTCTTTTCTCAAAAGCAGAGTGTGTTTCTTGTAAGGCGAGCTAGCTTTTGTTTCCCAGTCCTAAATGAATTGGAATCACATGCAGTTTCTGGTCCTACGAGTAGAGTTATATTTTGGTAAGAAGAGTCACTATTGTGCTCCCATTGCCATATACAGTACAAATAACACTTGCGTCTGTTCCAATCAAGTACAGTGTATTGAACTGAAGAGGAGCTACTGTTCTTGTCAGTTTCCTATTTAGAGTTGAACTAGATGTGGCCCGTGTGTATAGGAAGCACAGTTCTTTTGTTCTGAGCAAGCTCACGGTTCGGACCCCATAGGAAACACAGTAGAGTAGAAGAGTGCTCTTTTCTCAAAAGCAGAGTGTGTTTCTTGTAAGGCGAGCTAGCGTTTGTTTCCCAGTCCTAAATGTAGTTGAATCATATGCAGTTTCTGGACTTACGAGCAAGAGTTGTTTTCTGGTAAGTAAAGTCACTATTGCGCTCCCATTGTCATACACAGGGCAAATAGCACTGGCGTCAGTTCCCAGCATGTACAGTGTATTGGACTGAAGAGTATCTACTGTTCTTGTCAGTTTCCTAAGCAGAATTGAACTACATACTGCCATGTGTGTAGGAAGCACAGTTCATTTGTTCTGAGCAAGCTCACTGTTCTGGCCCTATAGGAAACACAGTAGAGTAGAAGAGTGCTCTTTTCTCAAAAGCAGAGTGTGTTTCTTGTAAGGTGAGCTAGGGTTTGTTTCCCAACCCTAAATGGAGTTTAATTACATGCAGTTTTTGGTCATACCAGCAAGAGTTGTTTTCTGGTAAGGAAAGTCACTATTGCGCTCCCTTTGCCATGCACAGCACAAATAGCACTCACGTCTTTTCCCAGCAAGTACAGTGTATTAGACTGAAGATGAGCTACTGTTCCTGTCAGTTTTCTAAGCAGAGTTGAACTAGATATGGCCCGTGTGTATAGGAAGCACAGTTCTTTTGTTCTGAGCAAGCTCACTGTGCCGACCCCATAGGAAACTCAGTGCTCTTTTCTCAAAAGGAGAGTGTGTTAGTTGTAAGCGAGATAGCGTTTGCTTTCAAGACCTAAATGGAGTTGAATCACATGCAGTTTCTTGGCCTACAAGCAAGAGTAGTTTTCTGGTAAGAAAACATTGTCATACACAGGGCAAATAGCACTGGAGTCTTTTCCCAGCATGTACAGTGTTTTGGACTGAAGAGGATCTACTGTTCTTGTCAGTTTCCGATGCAGAGTTGAACTAGATATGGCCCGTGTGCGTAGAAAGCACATTTCTTTTGTTCTGAACAAGCTCACTCTTCTGGCCCTATAGGAAACACAGTAGAGTAGAAGAGTACTCTTTTCTCAAAAGCAGAGTGTGTTTCTTGTAAGGCGAGCTAGCGTTTGTTTCCCAGTCCTAAATGGATTTGAATCACATGCATTTTCTGGTCCTACAAGCAAGAGTTTTTTCTGGTAAGAAGAGTAACTATTGCGATCCCATTGTCATACACAGGCCAAATAGCACTGGCATTTGTTCCCAGCATGTACAGAGTATTGGACTGAAGAGGATCTACTGTTCTTGTCAGGTTCCTAAGCAGACTTGAACTAGATATGGCCCGTGTGTGTATGAAGCACAGTTCATTTGTTCTGAGCAAGCTCACTGTTCGGACCCCATAGGAAACACAGTAGAGTAGAAGAATACTCTTTTCTCAAAAGCAGAGTGTGTTTCTTGTAAGGCAAGCTAGCTTTTGTTTCCCAGTCGTAAATGAAGTTGAATCACACGCAGTTTCTGGTCCTACGAGTAGAGTTGTTTTTTGGTAAGAAGAGTCACTATTGTGCTCCCATTGCCATACACAGTGCAAATAGCACTTGCGATGTTCCAATCAAGTACAGTGTATTGGACTGAAGAGGAGATACTGTTCTTGTCAGTTTCCTAAGCAGAGTTGAACTAGATATGGACCGTGTGTATAGGAAGCACATTTCTTTTGTTCTGAGCAAGCTCACTGTTCGGACACCATAGGAAACACAGTAGAGTAGAAGAGTGCTCTTTTCTCAAAAGCAGAGTGTGTTTCTTGTAAGGCGAGCTAATGTTTGTTTCCCAGTCCTAAAAGGAGTTGAATGACATGCAGTTTTTGGTCTTACGAGCAAGAGTTGTTTTCTGGTAAGAAGAGTCACTATTGCCCTCACATTGTCATACACACGGCAAATAGCACTGGCGTTTGTTCCCAGCATGTACAGTGTATTGGACTGAAGAGGATCTACTGTTCTTGTCAGTTTCCTAAGCAGAATTGAACTAGATACAGCCATGTGTGTAGGAAGCACAGTTCTTTTGTTCTGAGCAAGCTCACTGTTCTGGCCCTATAGGAAACACAGTAGAGTAGAAGAGTGCTCTTTTCTCAAAAGCAGAGTTTGTTTCTTGTAAGGTGAGCTAGCGTTTGTTTCCCACCCCTAAATGGAGTTTAATCACATGCAGTTTTTGGTCATATGCGCAAGAGTTGTTTTCTGATAAGGAAAGTCACTATTGCGCTCCCTTTGCGATACACAGCACAAATAGCACTCACGTCTGTTCCCAGCAAGTACAGTGTATTGGACTGAAGAGGAGCTACTGTTCTTGTCAGGTTCCTAAGCAGACTTGAACTAGATATGGCCCGTGTGTATAGGAAGCACAGCTCTTTTGTTCTGAGCTAGCTCACTGTGCGGACCCCATAGGAAACTCAGTGCTCTTTTCTCAAAAGCAGAGTGTGTTTCTTGTAAGGCGAGCTAGCTTTTGTTTCCCAGTCCTAAATGAATTTGAATCATATGCAGTTTCTGGTCCTACGATTAGAGTTATATTTTGGTAAGAAGAGTCACTACTGTGCTCCCATTGCCATATACAGTACAAATAACACTTGCGTCTGTTCCAATCAAGTACAGTGTATTGAACTGAAGAGGAGCTACTGTTCTTGTCAGTTTCCTAATTAGAGTTGAATTAGATGTGGTCCGTGTGTATAGGAAGCACAGTTCTTTTGTTCTGAGCAAGCTCACTGTTCGGACCCCATAGGAAACACAGTAGAGTAGAAGAGTGCTCTTTTCTCAAAAGCAGAGTGTGTTTCTTGTAAGGCGAGCTAACGTTTGTTTCCCAGTCCTAAATGGAGTTGAATCATATGCAGTTTCTGGACTTACGAGCAAGAGTTGTTTTCTGGTAAGTAAAGTCACTATTGCGCTCCCATTGTCATACACAGGGCAAATAGCACTGGCGTCTGTTCCCAGCATGTACAGTGTATTGGACTGAAGAGGATCTACTGTTCTTGTCAGTTTCCTAAGCAGAATTGAACTAGATACGGCCATGTGTGTAGGAAGCACAGTTCTTTTGTTCTGAGCAAGCTCACTGTTCTGGCACTATAGGAAACACAGTAGAGTAGAAGAGTGCTCTTTTCTCAAAAGCAGAGTGTGTTTCCTGTAAGGTGAGCTAGGGTTTGTTTCCCAACCCTAAATGGAGTTTAATTACATGCAGTTTTTGGTCATACCAGCAAGAGTTGTTTTCTGGTAAGGAAAGTCACTATTGCGCTCCCTTTGCCATACACAGCACAAATAGCACTCACGTCTGTTCCCAGCAAGTACAGTGTATTAGACTGAAGATGAGCTACTGTTCTAGTCAGTTTCCTAAGCGGAGTTGAACTAGATATGGCCCGTGTGCGTAGGAAGCACAGTTCTTTTGTTGTGAGCATGCTCACTGTTCAGAATCCATAGGACACATAGAAGAGAAGAAGAGTGCTCTTTTCTCAAAATCAGAGTGTGTTTCTTGTAAGCCGAGCTAGCTTTTGTTTCCCAGTCCTAAATGAATTTGAATCACATGCAGTTTCTGGTCCTACGAGTAGAGGTATTTTTTGGTAAGAAGAGTCACTATTGTGCTCCCATTGCCATACACAGTACAAATAGCACTTGCGTCTGTTCCAATCAAGTACAGTGTATTGGACTGAAGAGGAACTACTGTTCTTGTCAGTTTCCTAAGCAGAGTAGAACTAGATATGGCCAGTGTATATAGGAAGCACAGTTCTTTTGTTCTGAGCAAGCTCACTGTTCGGACCGCATAGAAAACAGAGTAGAGTAGAAGAGTGCTCTTTTCTCAAAAGCAGAGTGTGTTTCTTGTCAGGCGAGCTAGCTTTTGCTTCCCAGACTTAATGGAGTTGAATCACATGCAGTTTCTGGTCCTACGAGCAAGAGTTGTTTTCTGGTAACAAGAGTCACTATTGCGCTCCCATTGTCATACACAGGGCAAATAGGACTGGCGTCTGTTCCCAGCATGTACAGTGTATTGGACTGAAGAGGATCTACTGTTCTTGTCAGTTTCCGATGCAGAGTTGAACTAGATATGGCCCGTGTGTGTAGGGAGCACAGTTCATTTGTTCTGAGCAACCTCACTGTTCGGACCCCATAGGAAACACAGTAGAGTAGAAGAGTACTCTTTTCTCAAAAGCAGAGTGTGTTTCTTGTAAGGCAAGCTAGCTTTTGTTTCCCAGTCGTAAATGAAGTTGAATCACACGCAGTTTCTGGTCCTACGAGAAGAGTTGTTTTTTGGTAAGAAGAGTCACTATTGTGCTCCCATTGCCATACAGAGTGCAAATAGCACTTGCGCTGTTCCAATCAAGTACAGTGTATTGGACTGAAGAGGAGATACTGTTCTTGTCAGTTTCCTAAGCAGAGTTGAACTAGATATGGCCCGTGTGTATAGGAAGCACATTTCTTTTGTTCTGAGCAAGCTAACTGTTCGGACACCCTAGGAAACACAGTAGAGTAGAAGAGTGCTCTTTTCTCAAAAGCAGAGTGTGTTTCTTGTAAGGCGAGCTAATGTTTGTTTCCCAGTCCTAAAAGGAGTTGAATGACATGCAGTTTTTGGTCCTACGAGCAAGAGTTGTTTTCTGGAAAGAAGAGTCACTATTGCCCTCCCATTGTCATACACAGGGCAAATAGCACTGGCGTTTGTTCCCAGCATGTACAGTGTATTGGACTGAAGAGGAGCTACTGTTCTTGTCAGTTTCCTAAGCAGAGTTGACCTAGATATGGCCCGTGTGTATAGGAAGCACAGCTCTTTTCTTCTGAGCTAGCTCACTGTGCAGACCCCATAGGAAAATCAGTGCTCTTTTCTCAAAAGCAGAGTGTGTTTCTTGTAAGGCAAGCTAGCTTTTGTTTCCCAGTCCTAAATGAATTTGAATCACATGCAGTTTCTGGTCCTACGTGTAGAGTTATATTTTGGTAAGAAGATTCACTATTGTGCTCCCATTGCCATATACAGTACAAATAACACTTGCGTCTGTTCCAATCAAGTACAGTGTATTGAACTGAAGAGGAGCTACTGTTCTTGTCAGTTTCCTAACTAGAGTTGAACTAGATGTGGCCCGTGTGTATAGGAAGCACAGTTCTTTTTTTCTGAGCAAGCTCACTGTTCGAAACCCATTGGAAACACAGTAGAGTAGAAGAGTGCTCTTTTCTCAAAACCAGAGTGTGTTTTTTGTAAGGCGAGCTAGCGTTTGCTTCCCAGACCTAAATGGAGTTGAATCATATGCAGTTTCTGGTCCTACGAGCAAGAGTTGTTTTCTGGTAAGAAGAGTCACTATTGCCCTCCCATTGTCATACACAGGGCAAATAGCACTGGCGTCTGTTCCCAGCATGTACAGTGTATTGGACTGAAGAGGATCTACTGTTCTTGTCAGTTTCTGATGCAGAGTTGAACTAGATATGTGACGTGTGTGTAGGAAGCACAGTTCTTTTTTTCTGAGCAAGCTCACTGTTCTGGCCCTATAGGAAACACAGTAGAGTAGAAGAGTACTCTTTTCTCAAAAGCAGAGTGTGTTTTTTGTAAGTCGAGCTAGTGTTTGTTTCCCAGTCCTAAATGGACTTGAATCACATGCAGTTTCTGGTCCTACAAGCAAGAGTTTTTTCTGGTAAGAAGAGTCACTATTGTGCTCCCAATGTCATACACAGGGCAAATAGAACTGGCATTTGTTCCCAGCATGTACAGTGTATTGGACTGAAGAGGATCTACTGTTCTTGTTAGGTTCCTAAGCATAGTTGAACTAGATATGGCCCGTGTGTGTATGAAGCACATTTCTTTTGTTCTGAGCAAGCTCACTGTTCTGGCCCTATAGGAAACACAGAGGAGTAGAAGAGTCATCTTTTCTCAAAAGCAGAGTGTGTTTCTTGTAAGGCAAGCTAGCGTTTGCTTCCCAGACCTAAATGGAGTTGAATCACATGCAGTTTCTGGTCCTACAAGCAAGAGTTCTTTTCTGGTAAGGAGAGTCACTATTGAGCTCCCATTTTCATACACAGTGCAAATAGCACTGGAGTCTGATCCCAGCAAGTACAGTGTATTGGACTGAAGGGGATCTACTGTTCTTGTCAGTTGCCTAAGCATAATTGAACTAGATATGGCCCGTGTGTGTAGGAAGCACAGTTCTTTTGCTCTGAGCAAGATCACTTTTCGGACCCCATAGGAAACACAGTAGAGTAGAAGTGTGCCCTATTCTCAAAAGCAGAGCTTGTTTCTTGTAAGGCAAGCTAGCGTTTGTTTCCCAGTCCTAAGTGGAGTTAATCACATGCAGTTTCTGGTCCTAAGAACCAGAGGTGTTTTCTGGTAGGAAGAGTCACTATTGTGCTCCCATTGCTATACACAGTGCAAATAGCACTCGCGTCTGTTCCCAGCAAGTACAGTGTATTGGACTGAAGAGGAGTTACTGTTCTCGTTAGTTTCCTAAGCAGAGTTGAACTAGATATGGCCCGTGTGTGTAGGAAGCACATTTCTTTTGTTTTGAGCAAGCTCACTGTTCTGGCCCTATAGAAAACACAGTAGAGTAGAAGTGTGCCCTTTTCTCAAAAGCAGAGCTTGTTTCTTGTAAGGCAAGCTAGCGTTTGTTTCCCAGTCCTAAGTGGAGTTGAATCACATGCAGTTTCTGGCCCTACGAGCAAGAGATGTTTTCTGGTAAAAAGAGTCACTATTGTGCTCCCAATGCCGTACACAGTGCAAATAGCACTCGCGTCTGTTCCCAGCAAGTACAGTGTATTGGACTTAAGGGAATCTACTGTTCTTGTCAGTTTCCTAAGCAGAGTTGAACTAGATATGGCCGGTGTGTATAGGAAGCACAGTTCTTTTGTTCTGAGCAAGCTCACTGTTCGGACCCCATAGGAAACACAGTAGAGTAGAAGAGTGCTCTTTTCTCAAAAGCAGAGTGTGTTTCTTGTAAGGCGAGCTAGCGTTTGTTTCCCAGTCCTAAGTGGAGTTAATCACATGCAGTTTCTGGTCCTAAGAACCAGAGGTGTTTTCTGGTAGGAAGAGTCACTATTGTGCTCCCATTGCTATACACAGTGCAAATAGCACTCGCATCTGTTACCAGCAAGTACAGTGTATTGGACTGAAGAGGAGCTACTGTTCTCGTCAGTTTCCTAAGCAGAGTTGAAGTAGATATGGCCCGTGTGTGTAGGAACCACAGTTCTTTTGTTCTGAGCATGCTTACTGTTCTGGCCCTATAGGAGACACAGTAGAGTAGAAGAGTGCTCTTTTCTCAAAATCAGAGTGTGTTTCTTGTAAGGCGAGCTAGCATTTGTTTCCCAGTCCTAAATGGAGTTGAATCACATGCAGTTTTTGGTCCAATGCGCAAGAGTTGTTTTCTGGTAAGGAAAGTCACTATTGTGCTCCCATTGCCAAACACAGTGCAAATAGCACTCGCATCTGTTCCCAGCAAGTACAGTGTATTGGACTGAAGAGGAGCTACTGTTCTAGTCAGTTTCCTAAGCAGAGTTGAACTAGATACGGCCCGTGTGCGTAGGAAGCACAGTTCTTTTGTTCTGAGCAAGCTCACTGTTCGGAATCCATAGGACACATAGAAGAGAAGAAGAGTGCTCTTTTCTCAAAATCAGAGTGTGTTTCTTGTAAGCCGAGCTAGCTTTTGTTTCCCTGTCCTAAATGAATTTGAATCACATGCAGTTTCGGGTCCTACGAGTAGAGTTATTTTTTGGTAAGAAGAGTCACTATTGCGCTCCCATTGCCATACACAGTACAAATAGCACTTGCGTCTGTTCCAATCAAGTACAGTGTATTGGTCTGAAGAGTAGCTACTGTTCTTGTCAGTTTCCAAAGCAGAGTTGAACTAGATATGGCCAGTGTATATGAAGCACAGTTCTTTTGTTCGGAGCAAGCTCACTGTTCGGACCGCATAGAAAACACAGTAGAGTAGAAGCGTGCTCTTTTCTCAAAAGCAGAGTGTGTTTCTTGTCAGGCGAGCTAGCTTTTGCTTCCCAGACTTAATGGAGTTGAATCCCATGCAGTTTCTGGTCCCAGGAGCAAGAGTTGTTTTGTGGTAAGAAGAGTCACTATTGTGCTCCCATTGCCATACACAGTGCAAATAGCACTGGCGTCTGTTCCCAGCAAGTACAGTGTATTGGACTGAAGGGGATCTACTGTTCTTGTCAGTTTCCTAAGCATAATTGAACTAGACACGGCCCGTGTGTGTAGGAAGCACAGTTCTTTTGTTCTGAACAAGCTCACTTTTCGGACACCATAGGAAACACAGTAGAGTAGAAGTGTGCCCTATTCTCAAAAGCAGAGCTTGTTTCTTGTAAGGCAATCTAGCGTTTGTTTCCCAGTCCTAAATGGAGTTGAATCACATGCAGTTTCTGGTCTTAAGATCCATAGTTGTTTTCTGGTAAGAAGAGTCACTATTGTGCTCCCATTGCTGTACACAGTACAAATAGCACTCACGTCTGTTCCCAGAAAGTACAGTGTATTGGACTGAAGAGGAGCTACTGTTCTCATAAGTTGCCTAAGCAGAGTTGAACTAGATATGGCCCGTGTGTGTAGGATGCACGGTTCTTTTGTTCTGAGCAAGCTTACTGTTCTGGCACTATAGGAAACACAGTAGAGTAGAAGTGTGCCCTTTTCTCAAAAGCAGAGCTTGTTTCTTGTAAGGCAAGCTAGCGTTTGTTTCCCAGTCCTAAGTGGAGTTGAATCACATGCAGTTTCTGGTCCTATGAGCAAGAGTTTTTTTCTGGTAAAAAGAGTCACTATTGCGCTCCCAATGCCTTACACAGTGCAAATAGCACTCCCGTCTGTTCCCAGCAAGTACAGTGTATTGGACTGAAGGGGATCTACTGTTCTTGTCAGTTTCCTAAGCAGAGTTGAACTAGATATCGCCCGTGTGTATAGGAAGCACAGTTCTTTTGTTCTGAGCAAGCTCACTGTTCGGACCCCATAGGAAACACAGTAGAGTAGAGAGTGCTCTTTTCTCAAAGCAGAGTGTGTTTCTTGTAAGGCAAGCTAGCGTTTGTTTCCCAGTCCTAAGTGGAGTTGAATCACATGCAGTTTCTGGCCCTACGAGCAAGAGACGTTTTCTGGTAAAAAGAGTCACTATTGCGCTCCCAATGCCTTACACAGTGCAAATAGCACTCGCGTCTGTTTCCAGCAAGTACAGTGTATTGGACTGAAGGGGATCTACTGTTCTTGTCAGTTTCCTAAGCAGAGTTGAACTAGATATGGCCGGTGTGTATAGGAAGCACAGTTCTTTTGTTCTGAGCAAGCTCACTGTTCGGACCCCATAGGAAACACAGTAGAGTAGAAGAGTGCTCTTTTATCAAAAGCAGAGTGTGTTTCTTGTAAGGCAAGCTAGCGTTTGTTTCCCAGTCCTAAGTGAAGTTGAATCACATGCAGTTACTGGTACTAAGAGCAAGAGTTGTTTTCTGGTAAGAAGAGTCACTATTGTGCTCCCCTTGCCGTACACCGTGCAAATAGCACTCACATCTGTTCCCAGCAAGTACAGTGTATTGGACTGAAGAGGAGCTACTGTTCTCGTCAGTTTCCTAAGCAGAGTTGAAGTAGATATGGCCCGTGTGTGTAGGAAGCACAGTTCTTTTGTTCTGAGCAAGCTCACTGTTCTGGCCCTATAGGAAACACAGTAGAGTAGAAGAGTGCTCTTTTCTCAAAAGCAGAGTGTGTTTCTTGTTAGGCGATCTAGCGTTTGTTTCCCAGTCCTAAATGGAGTTGAATCACATGCAGTTTTTGGTCCTACGCGCAAGAGTTGTTTTCTGGTAAGGAAAGTCACTATTGTGCTCCCATTGCCAAACACAGTGCAAATAGCACTCGCATCTGTTCCCAGCAAGTACAGTGTATTGGACTGAAGAGGAGCTACTCTTCTTGTCAGTTTCCTAAGCAGAGTTGAACTAGATATGGCCCGTGTGTATAGGAAGCACAGCTCTTTTGTTCTGAGCTAGCTCACTTTGCGGACCCCATAGGAAACTCAGTGCTCTTTTCTCAAAAGCAGAGTGTGTTTCTTGTAAGGCGAGATAGCATTTGCATCCCAGATCTGAATGGAGTTGAATCACATGCAGTTTCTGGTCCTACAAGCAAGAGTTGTTTTCTGGTAAGAAGAGTCACTATTGTGCTCGCACTGTCATACACAGGGCAAATAGCACTGGCGTCTTTTCCCAGCTAGTATAGCGTATTGGACTGAAGAGGATCTACTGTTCTTGTCAGTTTCCTACGCAGAGTTGAACTAGATATAGCCCGTGTGTGTAGGAAGCACAGTTCTTTTGTTCTGAGCAAGCTCACTGTTCAGACCCCATAGTAAACACAGTAGAGTAGAAGTGTGCTCTTTTCTCAAAGCAGAGTGTGTTTCTTGTAAGGCGAGCTAGCGTTTGTTTCCCAGTCCTAAGTGGTGTTGAATCACATGCAGTTACTGGTACTAAGAGCAAGAGTTGTTTTCTGGTAAGAAGAGTCACTATTGTGCTCCCACTGCCGTACACCGTGCAAATAGCACTCGCACCTGTTCCCAGCAAGTACAGTGTATTGGACTGAAGAGGAGCTACTCTTCTTGTCAGTTTCCTAAGCAGAGTTGAACTAGATATGGCCCGTGTGTGTAGGAAGCACAGTTCTTTTGTTCTGAGCAAACTCACTGTTTTGGCCCTATAGGAAACACAGTAGAGTAGAAGAGTGCTCTTTTCTCAAAAGCAGAGTGTGTTTCTTGTAAGGCGATATAGCCTTTGTTTCCCAGTCCTAAATGGAGTTGAATCACATGCAGTTTTTGGTCCTATGCGCAAGAGTTCTTTTCTGGTAAGGAAAGTCACTATTGTGCTCCCATTGCCAAACACACTGCAAATAGCACTCGCATCTGTTCCCAGCAAGTACAGTGTATTGGACTGAAGAGGAGCTACTGTTCTTGTCAGTTTCCTAAGCAGAGTTGAACTAGATATGGCCCGTGTGCGTAGGAAGCACAGTTCTTTTGTTCTGAACAAGCTCACTGTTCGGAACCCATAGGACACATAGTAGAGAAGAAGAGTGCTCATTTCTCAAAAACAGAGTGTGTTTCTTGTAAGGCGAGCTAGCGTTTGTTTCCCAGTCCTAAATGAATTTGAATCACATGCAGTTTCTGGTCCTACGAGTAGAGTTATTTTTTGGTAAGAAGAGTCACTATTGCACTCCCATTGCCATACACAGTACAAATAGCACTTGCGTCTGTTCCAATCAAGTACAGTGTATTGGTCTGAAGAGGAGCTACTGTTCTTGTCAGTTTCCTAAGCAGAGTTGAACTAGATGTGGCCCGTGTGTATAGGAAGCACAGTTCTTTTGTTCTGAGCAAGCTCACAATTCAGACCCCATAGGAAACACAGTAGAGTAGAAGAGTGCTCATTTCTCAAAAGCAGAGTGTGTTTCTTGTAAGGCGAGCTAGCGTTTGCTTCCTTGTCCTAAATGGAGTTGAATCAAATGCAGTTTTTGGTCATACGAGCAAGAGTTGTTTTCTGGTAAGGAAAGTCAATATTGCGCTCCCATTGCCATACACAGTGCAAATAGCACTCGCGTCTGTTCCTAGCAATTACAGTGTATTGGACTGAAGAGGAGCTACTGTTCTTGTCAGTTTCCTAAGCAGAGTTGAACTAGATATGACCCGTGTGTGTAGGAAGCACAGTTCTTTTGTTCTGAGCAAGCACACTGTTTGGACCCCATAGGAAACCCAGTAGAGTAGATGTGTGCCCTATTCTCAAAAGCAGAGCTTGTTTCTTGTAAGGCGAGCTAGCGTTTGTTTCCCAGTCCTAAGTGGATTGAATCAAATGCAGTTTCTGGTCCTAAGAGCAAGAGTTGTTTTCTGGTAAGAAGGGTCACTATTGTGCTCCCATTGCTGTGCACAGTGCAAACAGCACTTGCCTCTGTTCCCAGCAAGTACAGTGTATTGGACTGAAGAGGAGCTACTGTTCTCGTCAGTTTCCTAAGCAGAGTTGAACTAGATTCAGCCATGTGTGTAGGAAGCACAGTTCTTTTGTTCTGAGCAAGCTCACTGTTCTGGCCCTATAGGAAACACAGTAGAGTAGAAGAGTGCTCTTTTCTCAAAAGCAGAGTTTGTTTCTTGTAAGGTGAGCTAGCGTTTGTTTCCCACCCCTAAATGGAGTTTAATCACATGCAGTTTTTGGTCATACGCGCAAGAGTTGTTTTCTGGTAAGGAAAGTCACTATTGCGCTCCCTTTGCCATACACAGCACAAATAGCACTCACGTCTGTTCCCAGCAAGTACAGTGTATTGGACTGAAGAGGAGCTACTGTTCTTGTCAGTTTCCTAAGCAGAGTTGAACTAGATATGGCCCGTGTGTATAGGAAGCACAGCTCTTTTGTTCTGAGCTAGCTCACTGTGCGGACCCCATAGGAAACTCAGTGCTCTTTTCTCAAAAGCAGACTGTGTTTCTTGTAAGGCGAGCTAGCTTTTGTTTCCCAGTCCTAAATGAATTGGAATCACATGCAGTTTCTGGTCCTACGAGTAGAGTTATATTTTGGTAAGAAGAGTCACTATTGTGCTCCCATTGCCATATACAGTACAAATAACACTTGCGTCTGTTCCAATCAAGTACAGTGTATTGAACTGAAGAGGAGCTAATGTTCTTGTCAGTTTCCTATTTAGAGTTGAACTAGATGTGGCCCGTGTGTATAGGAAGCACAGTTCTTTTGTTCTGAGCAAGCTCACTGTTCGGACCCCATAGGAAACACAGTAGAGTAGAAGAGTGCTCTTTTCTCAAAAGCAGAGTGTGTTTCTTGTAAGGCGAGCTAGCGTTTGTTTCCCAGTCCTAAATGTAGTTGAATCATATGCAGTTTCTGGACTTACGAGCAAGAGTTGTTTTCTGGTAAGTAAAGTCACTATTGCGCTCCCATTGTCATACACAGGGCAAAAAGCACTGGCGTCAGTTCCCAGCATGTACAGTGTATTGGACTGAAGAGTATCTACTGTTCTTGTCAGTTTCCTAAGCAGAATTGAACTAGATACTGCCATGTGTGTAGGAAGCACAGTTCTTTTGTTCTGTGCAAGCTCACTGTTCTGGCCCTATAGGAAACACAGTAGAGTAGAAGAGTGCTCTTTTCTCAAAAGCAGAGTGTGTTTCTTGTAAGGTGAGCTAGGGTTTGTTTCCCAACCCTAAATGGAGTTTAATTACATGCAGTTTTTGGTCATACCAGCAAGAGTTGTTTTCTGGTAAGGAAAGTCACTATTGCGCACCCTTTGCCATGCACAGCACAAATAGCACTCACGTCTGTTCCCAGC
Organism: Peromyscus eremicus; assembly: GCF_949786415.1. Lineage (NCBI taxonomy): Eukaryota > Metazoa > Chordata > Mammalia > Rodentia > Cricetidae > Peromyscus > Peromyscus eremicus. The sequence goes on along the minus strand of NW_026737249.1, from coordinate 4,077 downwards.
AAGTACAGTGTATTAGACTGAAGATGAGCTACTGTTCCTGTCAGTTTCCTAAGCAGAGTTGAACTAGATATGGCCCGTGTGTATAGGAAGCACAGTTCTTTTGTTCTGAGCAAGCTCACTGTGCGGACCCCATAGGAAACTCAGTGCTGTTTTCTCAAAAGCAGAGTGTGTTAGTTGTAAGCGAGATAGCGTTTGCTTTCAAGACCTAAATGAAGTTGAATCACATGCAGTTTCTGGGCCTACAAGCAAGAGTTGTTTTCTGGTAAGAAAACATTGTCATACACAGGGCAAATAGCACTGGAGTCTTTTCCCAGCATGTACAGTGTATTGGACTGAAGAGGATCTACTGTTCTTGTCAGTTTCCAATGCAGAGTTGAACTAGATATGGCCCGTGTGTGTAGGAAGCACAGTTCTTTTGTTCTGAACAAGCTCACTGTTCTGGCCCTATAGGAAACACAGTAGAGTAGAAGAGTGCTCTTTTCTCAAAAGCAGAGTGTGTTTCTTGTAAGGTGAGCTACGGTTTGTTTCCCAACCCTAAATGGAGTTTAATTACATGTAGTTTTTGGTCATACCAGCAAGAGTTGTTTTCTGGTAAGGAAAGTCACTATTGCGCTCCCTTTGCCATACACAGCACAAATAGCACTCACGTCTGTTCCCAGCAAGTACAGTGTATTAGACTGAAGATGAGCTACTGTTCTTGTCAGTTTCCTAAGCAGAGTTGAACTAGATATGGCCCGTGTGTATAGGAAGCACAGTTCTTTTGTTCTGAGCAAGCTCACTGTGCGGACCCCATAGGAAACTCAGTGCTCTTTTCTCAAAAGGAGAGTGTGTTAGTTGTAAGCGAGATAGCGTTTGCTTTCAAGACCTAAATGGAGTTGAATCACATGCAGTTTCTTGGCCTACAAGCAAGAGTAGTTTTCTGGTAAGAAAACATTGTCATACACAGGGCAAATAGCACTGGAGTCTTTTCCCAGCATGTACAGTGTATTGGACTGAAGAGGATCTACTGTTCTTGTCAGTTTCCGATGCAGAGTTGAACTAGATATGGCCCGTGTGTGTAGAAAGCACATTTCTTTTGTTCTGAACAAGCTCACTCTTCTGGCCCTATAGGAAACACAGTAGAGTAGAAGAGTACTCTTTTCTCAAAAGCAGAGTGTGTTTCTTGTAAGGCGAGCTAGCGTTTGTTTCCCAGTCCTAAATGGATTTGAATCACATGCATTTTCTGGTCCTACAAGCAAGAGTTTTTTCTGGTAAGAAGAGTAACTATTGCGATCCCATTGTCATACACAGGCCAAATAGCACTGGCATTTGTTCCCAGCATGTACCGAGTATTGGACTGAAGAGGATCTACTGTTCTTGTCAGGTTCCTAAGCAGACTTGAACTAGATATGGCCCGTGTGTGTATGAAGCACAGTTCATTTGTTCTGAGCAAGCTCACTGTTCGGACCCCATAGGAAACACAGTAGAGTAGAAGAATACTCTTTTTTCAAAAGCAGAGTGTTTTTCTTGTAAGGCAAGCTAGCTTTTGTTTCCCAGTCGTAAATGAAGTTGAATCACACGCAGTTTCTGGTCCTACGAGTAGAGTTGTTTTTTGGTAAGAAGAGTCACTATTGTGCTCCCATTGCCATACACAGTGCAAATAGCACTTGCGATGTTCCAATCAAGTACAGTGTATTGGACTGAAGAGGAGATACTGTTCTTGTCAGTTTCCTAAGCAGAGTTGAACTAGATATGGCCCGTGTGTATAGGAAGCACATTTCTTTTGTTCTGAGCAAGCTCACTGTTCAGACACCATAGGAAACACAGTAGAGTAGAAGAGTGCTCTTTTCTCAAAAGCAGAGTGTGTTTCTTGTAAGGCGAGCTAATGTTTGTTTCCCAGTCCTAAAAGGAGTTGAATGACATGCAGTTTTTGGTCCTTCGAGCAAGAGTTGTTTTTTGTTAAGAAGAGTCACTATTGTGCTCCCATTGCCATACACAGTGCTAATAGCACTTGCGTCTGTTCCAATCAAGTACAGTGTATTGGACTGAAGAGGAGATACTGTTCTTGTCAGTTTCCTAAGCAGAGTTGAACTAGATATGGCCCGTGTGTTTAGGAAGCACATTTCTTTTGTTCTGAGCAAGCTCACTGTTCTGACACCATAGGAAACACAGTAGAGTAGAAGAGTGCTCTTTTCTCAAAAGCAGAGTGTGTTTCTTGTAAGACGAGCTAATGTTTGTTTCCCAGTAATAAAAGGAGTTGAATGACATGCAGTTTTTGGTCCTACGAGCAAGAGTTGTTTTCTGGTATGAAGAGTCACTATTGCCCTCCCATAGTCATACACAGGGCAAATAGCACTGGCGTTTGTTCCCAGCATGTACAGTGTATTGGACTGAAGAGGATCTACTGTTCTTGTCAGTTTCCTAAGCAGAATTGAACTAGATATGGCCGTGTGTGTATGAAGCACAGTTCATTTGTTCTGAGCAAGCTCACTGTTCAGACCCCATAGGAAAAACAGTAGAGTAGAAGAGTACTCTTTTCTCAAAAGCAGAGTGTGTTTCTTGTAAGGCGAGCTAGCTTTTGTTTCCCAGTCGTAAATGAAGTTGAATCACACGCAGTTTCTGGTCCTACGAGTAGAGTTGTTCTTTGGTAAGAAGAGTCACTATTGTGCTCCCATTGCCATACACAGTGCAAATAGCACTTGCGTCTGTTCCAATCAAGTACAGTGTATTGGACTGAAGAGGAGATACTGTTCTTGTCAGTTTCCTAAGCAGAGTTGAACTAGATATATCCCGTGTGTATAGGAAGCACATTTCTTTTGTTCTGAGCAAGCTCAGTGTTCGGACAGCATAGGAAACACAGCAGAGTAGAAGAGTGCTCTTTTCTCAAAAGCAGAGTGTGTTTCTTGTAAGGCGAGCTAATGTTTGTTTCCCAGTCCTAAAAGGAGTTGAATGACATGCAGTTTTTGGTCCTACGAGCAAGAGTTGTTTTCTGGTAAGAAGAGTCACTATTGCCCTCCCATTGTCATACACAGGGCAAATAGCACTGGCGTTTGTTCCCAGCATGTACAGTGTATTGGACTGAAGAGGAGCTACTGTTCTTGTCAGTTTCCTAAGCAGAGTTGAACTAGATATGGCCCGTGTGTATAGGAAGCACAGCTCTTTTGTTCTGAGCTAGCTCACTGTGCGGACCCCATAGGAAACTCAGTGCTCTTTTCTCAAAAGCAGAGTGTGTTTCTTGTAAGGCGAGCTAGCTTTTGTTTCCCAGTCCTAAATGAATTTGAATCACATGCAGTTTCTGGTTATACGAGTAGAGTTATATTTTGGTAAGAAGAGTCACTATTGTGCTCCCATTGCCATATACAGTACAAATAACACTTGCGTCTGTTCAAATCAAGTACAGTGTATTGAACTGAAGAGGAGCTACTGATCTTGTCAGTTTCCTAATTAGAGTTGAACTAGATGTGGCCCGTGTGTATAGGAAGCACAGCTCTTTTGTTCTGAGCAAGCTCACTGTTCGGACCCCATAGGAAACACAGTAGAGTAGAAGAGTGGTATTTTCTCAAAAGCAGAGTGTGTTTCTTGTAAGGCGAGCTAGCATTTGTTTCCCAGTCCTAAATGGAGTTGAATCATATGCAGTTTCTGGACTTACGAGCAAGAGTTGTTTTCTGGTAAGTAAAGTCACTATTGCGCTCCCATTGTCATACACAGGGCAAATAGCACTGGCGTCTGTTCCCAGCATGTACAGTGTATTGGACTGAAGAGGATCTACTGTTCTTGTCAGTTTCCGATGCAGAGTTGAACTAGATATGGCCCGTGTGCGTAGAAAGCACATTTCTTTTGTTCTGAACAAGCTCACTCTTCTGGCCCTATAGGAAACACAGTAGAGTAGAAGAGTACTCTTTTCTCAAAAGCAGAGTGTGTTTCTTGTAAGGCGAGCTAGCGTTTGTTTCCCAGTCCTAAATGGATTTGAATCACATGCATTTTCTGGTCCTACAAGCAAGAGTTTTTTCTGGTAAGAAGAGTAACTATTGCGATCCCATTGTCATACACAGGCCAAATAGCACTGGCATTTGTTCCCAGCATGTACAGAGTATTGGA